>NC_053028.1:208751619-209051619 GCF_003073215.2 Triticum urartu | reverse complement strand
GATGGTTAAATGACCACGTTCATTGCAAAGTTCACAAGTACGGCTAAGAAAATTTAAATTTTCAGCACAAACATCTAGCCTTTCTTGCAACCATTTAGTTTCTAAGTACTTATGCCTCTTGCAAAATCTATCTTCCCTAATTGGTGTGTACTTGCAAACTCTATGCACTCCACAAAAATTGACATGCTTATAAGAGACATTCTCATCATGACTAGTGCAATCATCACTAGTACTATGGATATTCAAAGAGTTCATACTAATAATATTGCAATCATGCTCATCATTCAAAGATTTAGTGCCAAACATTTTAATGCATTCTTCTTCTAACACTTTGGCACAATTTTCCTTTCCATCATACTCACGAAAGATATTAAAAAGATGAAGCGTATGAGGCAAACTCAATTCCATATTTTTTGTAGTTTTCTTTTATAAACTAAACTAGTGCTAAAACAAGAAACAAAAAGATTCGATTGCAAGATCTAAAGATATACCTTCAAGCGCTAACCTCCCCGGCAACGACACCAGAAAAGAGCTTGATGTCTACTACACAACCTTCTTCTTGTAGACGTTGTTGGGCCTCCAAGTGTAGAGGTTTGTAGGACAGTAGTAAATTTCCCTCAAGTGGATGACCTAAGGTTTATCAATCCGTGGGAGGCGTAGGATGAAGATGGTCTCTCTCAAACAACCCTGCAATCAAATAACAAAGAGTCTCTTGTGTCCCCAACACACCCAATACAATGGTAAATTGTATAGGTGCAGTAGTTCGGCGAAGAGATGGTGATACAAGTGCAATGGATAGTAGATAAAGGTTTTTGTAATCTGAAAATATAAAAACAGCAAGGGAACTAATGATAAAAGTGAGCACAAACGGTATTGCAATGCTTTGAAACAAGTCCTAGGGTTCATACTTTGACTAGTGCAAGTTCTCTCAACAATAATAACATAATTGGATCATATAACTTTCCCTCAACATGCAACAAAGAGTCAGTCCAAAGTCACTAATAGCGGAGAAGAAACGAAGAGATTATGGTAGGGTATGAAACCACCTCAAAGTTATCCTTTCTGATCGATCTATTCAAGAGTCTATAGTAAAATAACATGAAGCTATTCTTTCCGTTCAATCTATCATAGAGTTCGTACTAGAATAACACCTTAAGACACAAATCAACCAAAACCCTAATGTCACCTAGACACTCCAATGTCACCCCAAGTATCCGTGGGTATGATTATACGATATGCATCACACAATCTCAGATTCATCTATTCAAACCAACCCAAAGTACTTCAAAGAGTGCCCCAAAGATTCTACCGGAGATTCAAGACGAAAACGTGCGCAAACCCCTATGCATAGGTTCATGGGCGGAACCCGCAAATTGATCACCAAAACATACATCAAGTGGATCGCGTGATATCCCATTGTCACCATAGATAAGCACGACAAGACATACATCAAGTATTCTCAAATCCTTAAAGACTCAATCCGATAAGATAACTTCAAAGGGAAAACTCAATTCATCACAAGAGAGTAGAGGGGGAGAAACATCATAAGATCCAACTATAATAGCAAAGCTCGCAATACATCAAGATCGTACCACCTCAAGAACATGAGAGAGAGAGAGAAATCAAATACATAGCTACTAGTACATACCCTCAACCCCGAGGGAGAACTACTCCCTCCTCGTCATGGAGAGCACCGGGATGATGAAGATGGCCACTGGTGAGGGGTCCCCCCTCCGGAAGTGTGCCGGAACGGGTCTAGATTGGTTTTTGGTGGCTACGGAGGCTTCTGGCAGCGGAACTCCCGATCTATTCTCGTCCCCGAAGTTTTTAGGGTATATGGATATATATATATATATAGGAGGAAGAAGTACGTCGGTGGATCTCTGGGCTGTGCACGAGGCAGGGGCGTGCCCAGGGGGGGGGCGCCCCCACCCTCGTGGGCAGCCCATGACTCTTCTGGTCCATCTCCGATACTCCGTGGGCTTCTTCTGGTCCAAAATTAAGTTCCGTGAAGTTTCAGGTCAATTGGACTCCATTTGATTTTCCTTTTCTACGATACTTGATACGTCTCCAACATATATATAATTTTTGATTGCTCCATGCCATATTATCTACTATTTTGGACATTATTGGGCTTTATTATCCACTTTTATATTATTTTTGTTAACCGGAGGCCCAGCCCAGAATTGCTGTTTTTTTGCCTGTTTTAGGGTTTCGAAGAAAAGGAATATCAAACAGAGTCCAAACGGAATGAAACCTTCGGGAACGTGATTTTCTCAACGAACAAGACCCAGGAGACTTGGACCCTACGTCAAGAAAGAAAAGAGGAGGCCACGAGGTAGGGGGGTGCGCCCACCCCCACCAGGCGCGCCCTCCGCCCTCGTGGGCCCCCTGTTGCTCCAGCGACGTACTCCTTCCTCCTATATATACCTACGTACCCCCAAACGATCAGATACGGAGCCAAAACCCTAATTCCACCGCCGTAACTTTATGTATCCATGAGATCGCATCTTGGGGCCTGTTCCGGAGCTCCGCCGGAGGGGGCATCGATCACGGAGGGCTTCTACATCAACACCATAGCCCCTCCGATGAAGTGTGAGTAGTTTACCTCAGACCTACGGGTCCATAGTTAGTAGCTAGATGGCTTCTTCTCTCTTTTTGGATCTCAATACAATGTTCTCCCTCTCTCTTGTGGAGACCTATTTGATGTAATCTTCTTTTTGCAGTGTGTTTGTTGAGACCGATGAATTGTGGGTTTATGATCAAGTTTATCTATGAACAATATTTGAATCTTCTCTGAATTCTTTTATGTATGATTGGTTATCTTTGCAAGTCTCTTCGAATTATCAGTTTGGTTTGGCCTACTAGATTGATCTTTCTTGCAATGGGAGAAGTGCTTAGCTTTGGGTTCAATCTTGCGGTGTCCTTTACTAGTGACAGTAGGGGCAGCAAGGCACGTATTGTATTGTTGCCATCGAGGATAACAAGATGGGGTTTTCTTCATATTGCATGAGTCTATCCGTCTACATCATGCCATCTTGCTTAAGGCGTTACTCTGTTTTTAACTTAATACTCTAGATGCATGCTGGATAGCGGTCGATGAGTGGAGTAATAGTAGTAGATGCAGGCAGGAGTCGGTCTACTTGTCTCGGATGTGATGCCTATATACATGATCATACCTAGATATTCTCATAACTATGCTCAATTCTGTCAATTGCTCAACAGTAATTTGTTCACCCACCGTAGAATACTTATGCTCTCGAGAGAAGCCACTAGTGAAACCTATGGCCCCCGGGTCTATCTTTATCATATTAATCTCCTACTACTTAGTTATTTCCTTTGCTATTTGCTTTGCCTTTATTTTACTTTGCATCTTTATCACAAAAATACCAAAAATATTATCTTATCATATCTATCAAATCTCGCTCTCGTAAGTGGCCTTATAGGGATTGACAACCCCTATTTGCGTTGGTTGCGAGGATTTATTTGTTTTGTGCAGGTACGCGGGACTCGCGCGTAGCCTCCTACTGGATTGATACCTTGGTTCTCAAAAACTGAGGGAAATACTTACACTACTTTGCTGCATCATCCCTTCCTCTTCGGGGAAAACCAACGTAGTGCTCAAGAGGTAGCATTACTCTAAAACAAGGAAAAAACAGAAACTGGCACTGGGCTCTAGGTTAGTCCCAAAAATCATATAAAATAGCATATAAATGCATATAAAACATCCATGGTTGATAATATAATAGCATGGAACTATAAAAAATTATAGATACGTTGGAGACGTATCAATCATGTTTTGGTAAAGTTATCGGCAACTGGCTGGAGCCTTATGGTTGTCTCTTTATTGCATAAGATGCAAGCGCCATATAATTGCTTTACTTTATCACTATGCGATAGCAATAGTTGCAAAAGCAATAGTTGGCGAGATGACACGTTGATAGAGATCAAGATGATGGAGATCATGGTGTCATGCCGGTGACGATGGAGATCAAAGGCACAAGATGATAATGGCCATATCGTGTCACATATTTTGATTGCATATGATGTTTATCTTTTATGCATCTTATTTTCCTTAGTACGGCGGTAGCATTATAAGATGATCCCTCACTAAATTTCAAGGTATAAGTGTTCTCCCTGAGTATGCACCCTTGCGACAGTTCGTCGTGCCGAGACACCACGTGATGATCAGGTGTGATAAGCTCTATGTTCACATACAACGGGTGTAAGACAGTTTTGCACACGTGGAATACTCGGGCTAAACTTGACGAGCCTAGCATATGCAGATATGGCCTCGGAACACTGAGACCGAAAGGTCGAGCGTGAATCATATAGTAGATGTGATCAACATAGTGATGTTCACCATTGAAAACTACATCTCACGTGATGATCGGACATGGTTTAGTTGATATGGATCACGTGATCACTTAGATGATTAGAGGGATGTCTATCTAAGTGGGAGTTCTTAAGTAATATGATTAATTGAACTTAAATTTATCATGAACTTAGTCCTGATAGTATTTGCATATCTATGTTGTAGATCAATTGCTTGCGTATAGCTTTCCCGTTTTATTTATGATATGTTCCTAGAGAAAACTATATTGAAAGTGTTGGGGAACGCAGTAATTTCAAAAAAATTCCTACGCACATGCAAGATCATGGTGATGCATAGCAAAGAGAGGGGAGAGTTTCGTCTATGTACCCTCATAGACTGTAAGCGGAAGCGTTATGACAACGCGGTTGATGTAGTCGTACGTCTTCACGATCGACCGATCCTAGTACCGAAAGTACGACACCTCCACGATCTGCACACGTTCAGCTCGGTGACGTCCCACAAACTCACGATCCAGCAGAGTGTCGAGGGAGAGCTTCGTCAGCACGACGGCGTGATGACGGTGATGATGATGCTACCGGAACAGGGCTTCGCTTAAGCATCGCTACGATATGACCGAGGTGGATTATGGTGGAGGGGGCACCGCACATGGCTGGAAACAATCCACTTGTGTGTTCTAGGGTGCCCCCTACCCCCGTATATAGAGGAGCAAGGGGGGAGGCCGGCCGACCTTGGGGCGCGCCAAGGAGAGGGAGGAGTCCTCCTCCTAGTAGGAGTAGGACTCCCCCTTTCCTAGTCCAACTAGGAAGAGGGAGGGGGAAGGAAGGAGAGGGAGAGAGGGAGGGAAAGCGGGGGCACCGCCCCCCTCCTTGTCCAATTCGGATTCCCAAGGGGGGGGCATGGCCAGCCCTATGGACCCTCCTCTCTCTCTCACAAGGCCCATATTGGCCCATTAGTTCCCCCGGAGGATCTAATAACCTCCCAGCACTCCGATAATTATCCGGTGACCCCCAGAACTCACCCGGTGTACGAATATAGTCATCCAATATATCAATATTTATGTCTCGACCATTTCGAGATTCCTCGTCATGTCCGTGATCACATCTGGGACTCCGAACTATCTTTGGTACATCAAAACACATAAACTCATAATACCGATTGTCACCGAACGTTAAGCATGCGGACCCTACAGGTTCAAGAACTATGTAGACATGACCGATACACGTCTCTGGTCAATAACCAATAGCGGAACCTGGATGTTCATATTGGCTCCCACATATTCTATGAAGATCTTTATTGGTCAAACCGCATAACGATATACATTGTTCTCTTTGTCATCGGTATGTTACTTGCCCGAGATTCGATCATCGGTATCTCAATACCTAGTTCAATCTCGTTACCGGCAAGTCTCTTTACTCGTTCTGTAATGCTACATCCCGTAACTAACTCATTAGCTACATTGCTTGCAAGGATTATAGTGATGTACATTACCCAGAGGGCCCAGAGATACCTCTCCGACAATCGGAGTGACAAATCCTAATCTCGATCTATGCCAACGCAACAAACACCATCGGAGACACCTGTAGAGCACCTTTATAATCACCCAGTTACATTGTGACGTTTGGTAGCACACAAAGTGTTCCTCCGATATTCAGGAGTTGCATGATCTCATAGTCATAGGAACATGTCTAAGTTATGAAGAAAGCAATAGCAACAAACTAAACGACCATCGTGCTAAGCTAACGGATGGGTCAAGTTAATCACATCATTCTCTAATGGTGTGATCCTGTTAATCAAATGAGAACCCATGTCTATGGCTAGGAAACTTAACCATCTTTGATTCAACGAGCTAGTCAAGTAGAGGCATACTAGTGATACTCCATCTGTCTATGTGTTCACACATGTACTAAGTTTCCGGTTAATAAAATTCTAGCATGAATAATAAACATTTATCATTATATAAGGAAATATAAATAACAACTTTATTATTGCCTCTAGGGCATATTTCCTTCAGAAAGATGTTAGTAGCAATGATACAGACTAGCTCTGTGATCTGAGGATTATCCTCATTGCTGCATAGAAGAATTATATCCTTGATGCACCGCTAGGTGACAGACCTTTTGTAGGAGCAGATGCAAATGTTATGAACGTTTGGCAAGCTCGGTATGATGACTACTTGATAGTTTAGTGCGCCATGCTTTACGGCTTAGAACTGAGACTTCAAAAATGTTTTGAACGCCATAGAGCATATGAAATGTTCCAAGAGCTGAAATTGGTATTTTAGACTCATACCCGTGTTAAGAGGTATGAGACCTCTGACAAGTACTTTCCCTACAAGATGGAGGAGAATAGCTTAGCTAGTGAGCTACAATCACTTGAATCAAGTGGGAGTTAATCTTCTAGATAAGATAGTGATTGACAGAGTTCTCTAGTCACTCTCACCAAGTTACTAGAACTTCGTGATGAACTTAATATGCAAGGGATAACGGAAACGATTCCCAAGCTCTTCCCGACGCTGAAATTGGCGAAGGTAGAAATCAAGAAAAAGCATCAAGTGTTGATGGTTGACAAGACCACTAGTTTCAAGTAAAAGGGCAAGGGAAAGAAAGGGAACTTCAATAAGAATGGCAAACAAGTTGCCACTCCCTTGAAGAAGCCCAAAGCTAGACCTACCTGAAACTGAGTGCTTCTACTTCAAAGGGAATGGTCACTGGAAGCAGAACTACCCGAAATACTTGGCGGATAAGAAGGATGGCAAAGTGAACAAAGTTATATTTGATATACAGATTATTGATGTGTACTTTACTAGTGTTCATAATATCCCTTGGGTATATGATACTGATTCAGCTGCTATGATTAGTAACCTGAAACAGGAGTTACAAAATGAACAAAAGCTAGTTGAGGGCGAGGTGACGATGTGTGTTGGAAGTGATTCCAAGGTTGATAAGATCACCATCGCACACTCTCTTTACCTTTGGGATTAGTGTTGAACCTAAAATAAATGTTATTTGGTGTCTGCGTTGAGCATAAAAATGATTGGATCATGTTTATTGCAATATGGTTATTCATTTAAGTCAAAGAATAATTGTTGTTCTATTTACATGAATAAAACCTTCTATGGTCATACACTCAATATAAATGGTTTATTGAATCTCGATCGTAGTGATACACATATTCATAATATTGAAGCCAAAAGATGCAAAGTTAATAATGATAGTGCAACTTATATGTAGCACTGCCGTTTAGGTCATATTGGTGTAAAGCGCATGAAGAAACTCCATGCTGATGGGTTTTTGTAATCACTTGATTATGAATCATTTGATGCTTGCGAACCATGCCTCATGGTCAAGATGACTAAGACTTCGTTCTCCGGAACAATGGAGCAAGCAACTAACTTATTGGAAATAATACATACTGATGAAGATCCGACGAGTGTTGAGGCTCGCGGCGGGTATCGTTATTTTCTGACCTTCACAGATGATTTGAGAAGATATGGGTATATCTACTTGAAAAAACATAAGTCTAAAACATTTAAAAATTACAAAGAATTTCAGAGTGAAGTGGAAAATCATCGTAACAAGAAAATAAAGTTTCTACGATCTGACCGCGGAGACGAATATTTGAGTTACGAGTTTGGTATTCATTTGAAACAATGCGAAATAGTTTCGCAACTCACGCCACCCGGAACACCACAGCGTAATGGTGTGTCCGAATGTCGTAATCGTACTTTACTAGATATGGTGCGATCTATGATGTCTCTTACCGATTTATCACTAGTGTTTTGGGGTTATGCATTAGAGACATCTGCATTCACGTTAAATGGGGCACCATCTAAATCTGTTGAGAAGACACCATATGAACTGTGGTTTAGCAAGAAACCTAAGCTGTCATTTCTTAAAGTTTGGGGCTATGATGCTTATGTGAAAAAGTTTCAAACTGATAAGCTCGAACCCAAATCGGAGAAATGTGTCTTCATAGGATACCCAAAGGAAACTGTTGGGTACACCTTCTATCACAGATCCGAAGGCAAGATATTCGTTGCTAAGAATGTATCCTTTCTAGAGAAGAAGTTTCTCTTGAAAGAAGTGAGTGGGAGGAATGTAGAACTTGATGAGGTAACTATACCTTCTCCCTTATTGGAAAGTAGTTCATCACAGAAATCAGTTCCAGTGATTCCTACACCAATTAGTGAGGAAGCTAATGATGATGATCATGAAACTTCAGATCAAGTTACTACCGAACCTACCGAACCTATGATCTTGAACCGTAGCGTTGATGAAAGCTTTGACACCGATCTGGATGACTCTAAGTCTCGATCTAGATACATATTGAAAGTGGGCGCAATTAGCTAGAGTAGCTCCGTGCAGAGCATTGTAGACATAAATTTTTTGCAAAATACATAAGACTCTGAATGTGGCAGACCCGTTAACTAAACTTCTCTCACAAGCAAAACATGATCACTCTTTGGGTGTTAATCACATAGCGATGTGAACTAGATTACTGACTCTAGTAAACCCTTTGGGTATTAGTCACATGGAGATGTGAACTAATCACATAAAGATGTGAACTATTGGTGTTAAATCACATGGCGATGTGAACTAGATTATTGACTCTAGTGCAAGTGGGAGACTGAAGGAAATATGCCCTAGAGGCAATAATAAAGTTGTTATTTATATTTCCTTATATCATGATAAATGGTTATTATTCATGCTAGAATTGTATTAACCGGAAACTTAGTACATGTGTGAATACATAGACAAAACAGAGTGTCCCTAGTATGCCTCTACTTGACTAGCTCGTTAATCAAAGATGGTTAAGTTTCTTGACCATAGACATGTGTTGTCATTTGATGAACGGGATCGCATCATTAGAGAATGATGTGATGGACAAGACCCATCCATTAGCTTAGCATAAATGATCGTTTATTTTTATTGCTATTGCTTTCATCATGACTTATACATGTTCCTATGACTATGAGATTATGCAACTCCTGAATACCGGAGGAACACCTTGTGTGCTATCAAACGTCACAACGTAACTCGGTGATTATAAAGATGCTCTACAGGTGTCTCCGATGGTGTTTGTTGAGTTGGCATAAATCGAGATTAGGATTTGTCACTCCGATTGTCGGAGAGGTATCTTTGGGCCCTCTCGATAATGCACATCACTATAAGCCTTGCAAGAAATGTGACTAATGAGTTAGTTGCGGGATGTTGCATTACGGAACATGTAAAGAGACTTGCCAGTAACAAGATTGAACTAGGTATGATGATACCGCTGATCGAATCTCAGGCAAGTAACATACCGATGACAAAGGGAACAACGTATGTTATTATGCAGTTTGACCGATAAAGATCTTTGTAGAATATGTAGGAGCCAACATGAGCATCCAGATTCCGCTATTGGTTATTGACCGGAGATGTGTCTCGGTCATGTCTACATAGTTCTCGAACCTGTAGGGTCCGCATGCTTAACGTTCGGTGATGATCGGTATTATGAGTTTATGTGTTTTGATGAACCGAAGGTTGTATGAAGTCCCGGATGTGAGCACGGGCATGACGAGGACTCTTGAAATGGTCTAGACATAATGATCGATATATCGGAAGCCTATGTTTGGACATCGGAATGGTTCCGAGTGAGTTCGGGCATATACCGGAGTACCGCGGGGGTTATCGGAACCCCCCGGGGAGTATTTTGGCCCTAATGGGCTTTAGTGGAGAGAGAGAGAGAGGCAGCCAGGGCAGGCCGTGCGCCCCCTCCCCCTTTGGTCCGAATTGGACTAGGAAGGGGGGGGGGCGCCCCCTTTCCTTACTCCCTCTCTCCCCTTCCTTCTCTTCTAGTCCGACTAGGGAAGGGGGGGGGGAATCCTACTCCCGGTGGGAGTAGGACTCCTCCAGGGCACGCTTGAGGGAGTCCTGGACTAAGGGGTCCTCGGGCGTCCGACCTATTATCCATGGGCCGGACTGATGGGCTGTGAAGACATGAAGGCCGAAGACTGTACCGTGTCCGGATTGGACTCTGCTTGGCGTGGAAGGCAAGCTTGGCGAACAAAGATTCCTTCTTATGTAATCGACTCCATGTAAACCCTAGATCCTCTCGGTGTCTATATAAATCGAAGGGGGTAGTCCGGAAAGGACACCACATATACTCATTACCATACCCATATAGGCTAGACTTGTAGGGTTTAGCCATTACGATCTCGTGGTAGATCAACTCTTGTAATACTCATATTCATCAAGATCAATCAAGCAGGAAGTAGGGTATTACCTCCATAGAGAGGGCCCGAACCTGGGTAAACATCATGTCCCCCGTCTCCTGTTACCATCGATCCTAGACGCACAGTTCTGGACTCCCTACCCGAGATCCGCCGGTTTTGACACCGACATTGGTGCTTTCATTGAGAGTTCCACTGTGCCGTCGATGAAAGGCTCGATGGATCGCCTTGTCATTAAAGACAATATTACCGCAGGGGTAGTTTTGGCCTCGGGCCAAACCCTCCGGCTGGGTGACTTTACTATGATCGCCCGTTCGGCTACGGAGCCGACGATGACCTCTCGGGCCATCGAAAATCCCCTTCGCATCAACTCCGAGCACTCCAAGCAGATGGATCCGGTTGAGTTTTTGTCCTTAAAAGAGCTCCTAGATCGCATCGCCACTTTGAGAATCGTCACACATTACGATCAAATCGGGCCTAAAACCTATCAGGGAGAAACCGAAACTCCACCGGTCACCCACCAGATCGCGGCAGTCCTGGAGCAGGACGGCGAGTCTTCTTCTATATTGAAGACGGACTATGTTCAGGTTGCCGTTCATGAAGTGTCGGATACTCACCTGCGAAAGTACACAACCAGCCCTACGAACATAGCATCGGACGACGGTTCCAAACAATCAGAAGATATTCCGGAACCCGGACTATTTAGTCCGGAAGGTCGTCGGACTCTGGATAACTGGTTAGGTCGGGGTTCGGATTTAATTCTTCGGGGCCCGCACTCCCCCCTCCTCCACTCCTTTATATACGGGGGATGGGGGCACCCCATAGACACACAAGTTGATCATTGATCTCTTAGCCGTGTGCGGTGCCCCCTCCACGATAATCCACCTCGGTCATATTGTTGCAGTGCTTAGGCGAAGCCCTGCGCCGGTAGCTTCATCATCACCGTCATCATGCCAACGTGCTGACGAAGCTCTCCCTCGACACTCAGCTGGATCGAGAGTTCGTGGGATGTCACCAAGCTGAACGTGTGCACATCACGGAGGTGCCGTACTTTCAGTACTAGGATCGGTCGGATTGTGAAGACGTACGACTAGATCAACCACGTTGTCATAATGCTACCTCTTGAGCACTGCGTTGGTTTTCCCCGAAGAGGAAGGGATGATGCAGCAAAGTAGCGTAAGTATTTCCCTCAGTTTTTGAGAACCAAGGTATCAATCCAGTAGGAGGCTACGCGCGAGTCCCTCGTACCTACACAAAAAAAATAAATCCTCGCAACTAATGCAAATAGGGGTTGTCAATCCCTATAAGGCCACTTACGAGAGTGAGATCTGATAGATATGATAAAGATAATATTTTTGGTATTTTTGTGATAAAGATGCAAAGTAAAATAACGGCAAAGGAAATAACAAAGGAAATAACTAAGTAATAGGAGATTAATATGATAAAGATAGACCCCGGGGCCATAGGTTTCACTAGTGGCTTCTCTCGAGAGCATAAGTATTCTACGGTGGGTGAACAAATTACTGTTAAGCAATTGACAGAATTGAGCATAGTTATGAGAATATCTAGGTATGATCATGTATATAGGCATCACGTCTGAGACAAGTAGACCGACTCCTGCCTGCATCTACTACTATTACTCCACTCATCGGTCGCTATCCAGCATGCATCTAGAGTATTAAGTTAAAAACAGAGTAACGCCTTAAGCAAGATGACATGATGTAGAGGGATAGACTCATGCAATATGAAGAAAACCCCATCTTGTTATCCTCGATGGCAACAATACAATACATGCCTTGCTACCCCTACTGTCACTGGGAAAGGACACCGCAAGATTGAACCCAAAGCTAAGCACTTCTCCCATTGCAAGAAAGATCAATCTAGTAGGCCAAACCAAACTAATAATTCGAAGAGACTTGCAAATATAACCAATCATACATAAAAGAATTTAGAGAAGATTCAATTATTATTCATAGATAGACTTGATCATAAACCCACAATTCATCGGTCTCAACAAACACACCGCAAAAAGAATATTACATCGAATAGGTCTCCACAAGAGAGAGGGAGAACATTGTATTGAGATCCAAAAAGAGAGAAGAAGCCATCTAGCTACTAACTATGGACCCGTAGGTCTGAGGTAAACTACTCACACTTCATCGGAGAGGCTATGGTGTTGATGTAGATGCCCTTCGTGATCGATGCCCCCTCCGGCGGAGCTCCGGAACAAGCCCCAAGATGGGATCTTGTGGATAAAGAAAGCTACGGCGGTGTGATAACCCACAAGTATAGGGGATCGCAACAGCTTTCGAGGGTAAAGTATTCAACCCAAATTTATTGATTCGACACAAGGGGAGCCAAAGAATATTCTCAAGTATTAGCAGTTGAGTTGTCAATTCAACCACACCTGGAAACTTAGTATCTGCAGCAAAGTGTTTAGTAGCAAAGTAATATGATAGTGGTGGTAGCAGCAACAAAAGTAAAGACATCAAAAGTAATGTTTTTGGTATTTTGTAGTGATTGTAACAGTAGCAGCGGGAAAGTAAATAAGCGTAAACCAGTATATGGAAAACTCATAGGCACCGGATCAATGATGGATAATTATGCCGGATGCGGTTCATCATGTAACAGTCATAACATAGGGTGACATAGAACTAGCTCCAATTCATCAATGTAATGTAGGCATGTATTCCGTATATAGTCATACGTGCTTATGGAAAAGAACTTGCATGACATCTTTTGTCCTATCCTCCCGTGGCAGCGGGGTCCTATTGGGAACTAAGGGATATTAAGGCCTCCTTTTAATAGAGAACCGGAACAAAGCATTAGCACATAGTGAATACATGAACTCCTCAAACTATGGTCATCACCGGGAGTGGTCCCGATTATTGTCACTTCAGGGTTGCCGGATCATAACACATAGTAGGTGACTATAGACTTGCAAGATAGGATCAAGAACTCACATATATTCATGAAAACATAATAGGTTCAGATTTGAAATCATGGCACTCGGGCCCTAGTGACAAGCATTAAGCATAGCAAAGTCATAGCAACATCAATCTCAGAACATAATGGATACTAGGGATCAAACCCTAACAAAACTAACTTGATTACATGATAAATCTCATCCAACCCATCACCGTCCAGCAAGCCTACGATGGAATTACTCACGCACAATGGTGAGCATCATGAAATTGGTGATGGAGGATGGTTGATGATGACGACAGCGACAGCGACGAATCCCCCTCTCCGGAGCCCCGAACGGACTCCAGATCATCCCTCCCGAGAGGTTTTAGGGCTTGGCGGCGGCTCCGTATCGTAAAATGCGATGATTTCTTCTCTCTGATTTTTTTCTCTCCGAAAGCAAATATATAGAGTTGGAGTTGGCGTCGGAGGGTTTCCAGGGGGCCCATGAGGTAGGGGGGCGCGCCCTAGGGGGGGGGGGCGCCCCCACCCTCGTGAGAAGGGTGTGGCTCCCCTGGTCTTCATCTTTGGCGAGGATTTTTTTTATTTTTTCTAAGATGTTCCGTGGAGTTTCAGGTCATTCCGAGAATATTTGTTTTCTGCACATAAAATAACATCATGGCAATTCTGCTGAAAACATCGTCAGTCCGGGTAAGTTCCATTCAAATCATACAAGTTAGAGTCCAAAACAAGGGCAAAAGTGTTTGGAAAAGTAGATACGATGGAGACGTATCAACTCCCCCAAGCTTAAATCCTTGCTTGTCCTCAAGCAATTCAGTTGACAAACTGAAAGAAAGAAAGAAAAACTTTTACAAACTCTGTTTTCTCTTGTTGTTGTAACTATGTCAAGCCAGCATTCAAGTTTTCAGCATAAATCATAACTAACCATATTTGCAACAATTCTCCGGTCTCATAATTACTCATATCAATAGCATAATCAACTAGCAAGTCATAATAATAAATCTCGGATGACAACACTTTCTCAAAACAATCATAATATGATATAACAAGATGGTATCTCGCTAGCCCTTTCTGAGACCGCAAAACATAAATGCAGAGCACCTTTAAAGATCAAGGACTGACTAGACATTGTAATTCATGGTAAAAGAGATCCAATCATGGTCATACCAAATATAAATTAACAGTGATGAATGCAAATGACAGCTGTGCTCTCCAGCTAGTGCTTTTTAATAAGAGGGTGATGACTCAACATAAAAGTAAATGGATAGGCCCTTCGCAGAGGGAAGCAGGGATTTGTAGAGGTGCCAGAGCTCGGTTTTGAAATAGAGATAAATTGTATTTTGAGTGATATACTTTCATTGTCAACGTAACAACTAAGAGATGGCGATATCTTCCATGCTACACACATTATAGGCGGTTCCCAAACAGAATGGTAAAGTTTATACTCCCCCTCCACCAACAAACATCAATCCATGGCCCGCTCGAAACAACAAGTGCCTCCAACATACATCAGGTCCCAGGGGGAGTTTTGTTTGCAATTATTTTGATTTAGTTTGCATAAAGCATGGGACTGGGCATCCTGGTGACCAGCCCTTTATCTCGTGAATGAGGAGCGGAGTCCACTCCTCTTGAGAATAACCCGCCTAACATGAAAGATACGGACAACCCTAGTTGATACATGAGCTATTCGAGCATACAAAACATGATGTTTATTTGAAGGTTTAGAGTTTGGCACATACAAATTTACTTGGAATGGCAGGTAGATACCGCATATAGGAAGGTATAGTGGACTCATCTGGAATAACTTTGGGGTTTAAGGGATTGGATGCACAAGCAGTATTCCCGCTTAGTACAGGTGATGGCTAGCAAAAGACTGGGAAGCGACCAACTAGAGAGCGACAACAGCCATGTACATGCATTAAAATTAATAAACATTGGATGCAAGCATGAGTAGGATATAATTCACCATGAACATAAATATCGTGAAGGCTATGTTGATTTTGTTTCAACTACATGCGTGAAGATGTGCCAAGTCAAGCCACTTAAATCATTCAAAGGAGGATACCATCCCATCATACCACATCATAATCATCTTAATAACATGTTGGCACACAAGGTAAACCATTATAACTCATAGATAATCAAGCATGGCACAAGCAACTCTGATCTCTAATTGTCATTGCAAACATGTTTATTCATAATAAGCTGAATCAAGAACGACGGGCTCATCATATTTACAAAAACAAAAGAGGTTGAGTTCATACCAGCTTTTCTCATCTCAGTCAGTCCATCATATATCATCATAATTGCCTTTCACTTGCACGACCGAACAGTGTGAATAATAATAAGAGTGCACGTGCATTGGACTAAGCTGGAATCTGTGAGCATTCAATAAACAGGAGAAGACAAAGCAATATAGGCTCTTGGTTAAATCAACATTAATGCATATAAGAGCCACTTCAACAATTTAATTATGGTCTTCTCCTACTGACCCCCAAAGAAAAGAAATAAAACTATTTACACGGGAAAGCTCCCAACAAGCAAAAGAAGAACAGGAAATATTTTTGGGTTTTCTTTTTAATTATTACTACTATAGCAGAAAAATAAACTACTACTAATTTTTTTTGTTTTTCTTAAGGTTTAACAAGCACACAAGAAGAAAGCAAGAAAAAGAAAATAAACTAGCATGGATATTATAGTGAAAAAGTATGAGCACCGACATCTAGCAATGAGTGTGTGTGAACATAAATGTAATGTCGGTGAGAAATACGTACTCCCCCAAGCTTAGGCTTTTGGCCTAAGTTGGTCTATGGCCACGGCTGGCCTGGCGGGTATCCATAATAATAGTTGTTGGGGTCATACTGTGATGAGGAAGAATAGTTGGGATCATACTGATGTGCAGCGGTTATCGCCTGCTGAGCTGCAGCGTGGAGTCGAGATGCCTCCGCTCTCCTCTCGTATTCTTCTGCCTCCTCTCTGGTAATAACATATCTCCCTTTTGTCTGTGAATCAAAGAAGGCAGGAGCAGGGAGAGTAATACGGAAAACACGTTGTTTATCAAAAATTAAACGATATAAGAGAGGTGATTCAGGCCTCTCGACAAACTGGTGCGAAGCCATAGAGTCATAATCTAAATATGCAGGAGGCAACTCCGTATCACCCTCATGAATGTCTATCTCAAGAAAATTAGCTAAACGGGTTGCATAAATTCCTCCAAAGAAATCTCCATTATGTCTATTATGATGCAACCTATGAGCTACAATGGCTCCCATATGATAAGATTGGTCTCCTAACATAGCACTCCTAAGAACGCTAAGATCAGGGACACACATGTGACATGCTTCATCCTTAGCATTTATGCATCTACCAACGAAAAGAGCAAAATAATGTATAGCAGGAAAGTGAATGCTCCCTATGGTAGCCTGCGTTATATCTCTAGATTCCCCCACAGTTATACTAGCAAGAAAGTTTCTAAATTCAGATTTAGGGGGATCCCTAACACTGCCCCATGATGGAAGTTTGCATGCAAGAGTGAAATCCTCTAGGTCCATGGTATAAGATTTGTCATAAAGATCAAACATGACTGAAGGAGAATTACGCGAAGATGAATACTCAAACCTCCTCACAAATGAACTTGTGAGATCATGATACTGGGGGCATTTCTTAGCCTCAAAATCCTCAAGACCGGCATTGCACAAATATGCTTTGAATTCTTCTTTAATTCCCGCACGGTCCATAAAATTTTCCGACGGCCATTCGCAAGGCCGTACCGGAGCGTCTCTTGGTGGATCCTCATCAGCATCGTGCATAGCAATCCTGGGTCCTTGCTTCTTAGAAGAACCACCTTGGAACATCTTCCTAAGCATATTGTTTTTCTCTGAAAAATTCTAAAATTTTTAGTAACTTCAAAATAAAAGTAAACCAAACTCAATAAAACTGATAGCAACTACTCCTACAAGTGCCTAGAGCCTAAATCAAGCATTAGAACTACTTGGAACCATATAAATTTGACATGCAAGCTCAAGAACATGGTCACCTATGCAGCACAAATTTGCAAAGAATAAAGCACTAGAACAAAAACTAATTGGACCAATGGAGGAGTCACATACCAAGGAACAATCTCCCCAGGCAGTTTTGCGAGAGGTGCTTTGAGCAAGGAGATCGAAAATCACAGCAAAAGTGGCTGGAACTCGTGCTTGAGTTGGTTTTTCGGGTTTGTGTGAGTCAGAGGAAGAAGATGGGTGCTGGGATAAGTGGAGGAGGGCCACCATGGGCCCACGAGGCAGGGGGCGTGCCCTAGAGGGGGGGGGGGCGCCCACCACCCTCGTGGCCAGGTGGCAGCTCCTCTCGCGGTAATTTTTGCACAGTAAATCCTCAAATATTCCCGAAAAAATAATATTAAATTGGCATGTCATTCCGAGGACTTTTATTTTCAGGATATTTTTATATTGTACGGATAAGTCGGGAAACAGACAGAAAAATACTATTTTTACTTTATTTAATATAAATAACACAAAGTATAGAAAGGGTATAGATTTGTGCTTCTAGTTTCATTCATCTCATGCTCATCAAAAAGAATCCACTAACAAGGTTGATCAAGTCTTGTTAACAAACTCATTCCGATAATCATGAAACCGGAGAAATTTCGAATAGCACTAAGTTACCTCAACGGGGATATGCACATCCCCTATAATAAGAATATCATATTTCTTTTTGATAGTAGGAAGAGGAAATTCAAAACCTCCAAATATAATCGATGGATTTTTTCCAATAGAATTGATACTATGAACTTGAGGTTGTTTCCTCGAAAAGTGTATCGTATGCTCATTACCATTAACATGAAAAGTGACATTGCCTTTGTTGCAATCAATAACAGCCCCTGCAGTATTAAGAAAAGGTCTTCCAAGAATAATATACATACTATCATCTTCGGGAATATCAAGAATAACAAAGTCCGTTAAAATAGTAACGTTTGCAGCCACAACAGGCACATCCTCACAGATACCGACAGGTATAGCAGTTGATTTATTAGCCATTTACAAAGATATTTCAGTAGGTGTCAACTTATTCAAGTCAAGTCTACGATATAAAGAGAGAGGCATAACACTAACACCGGCTCCAAGATCACATAAAGCAGTTTTAATATAATTTCTTTTAATGGAGCAAGGTATAGTAGGTACTCCGGGGTCTCCAAGTTTCTTTGGTATTCCACCCTTAGAAGTATAATTAGCAAGCATGGTGGAAATCTCAGCTTCCGATATCTTTCTTTTATTAGTAATGATATCCTTCATATATTTAGCATAAGTATTTGTTTTGAGCACATCAGTTAATCGCATACGCAAAAAGATAGGCCTAATCATTTCAGCAAAGCGCTCAAAATCCTCATCATCCTTTTTCTTGGATGGTTTCAGAGGAAAAGGCATGGGTTTCGGAACCCAAGGTTCCCTTTCTTTACCATGTTTCCTAGCAACCAAGTCTTTCTTATCATAACGTTGATTCTTTGATTGTGGGTTATCAAGATCAACAGCAGGTTCAATTTCTACATCATTATCATTACTAGGTTGAGTATCATCATGAACATCATCATTAATATTTTTACTAGGTTCATGTTCATTACCAGATTGTGTTTCAGCATCAGACATAGATATATCATTTGGATTATCAGGTGGTTCAGCAATAGGTTCACTAGAAGTTTGCACAGTTCTATCATTTTTATTCTTCTTCTTTTTAGAAGAACTAGGAACATCAATATTATTTCTTTGAGAATCTTGCTCGATTCTCTTAAGGTGGCCTTCAAGATACAAAGGTTCCTGAGTCATTCTACCAGTTGTAGTAGCCACTCTAACAGCATAATCATTTTTCTTACTATTCATTTCATCAAGCACTTCTTTTTGAGCCTTAAGTACTTGTTCTACTTGAGTGCTAACCATAGAAGCATGTTTGCTAACAAGTTTAAGTTCACCTTTAATATCAGCCATATAATCACCCAAGCGTCTAATCATATAAGCATTTTCTTTTAATCGTCTACCAAAATAAGCATTGAAGTCGTCTTGCTTAAACATAAAGTTATCAAACTCATCCAAGCACTGACTAGCAATTTTAGTAGGAGGAACTTCAGCTTTATCATATCTATAGAGAGAATTTACCTTTACTACCCGTGTCGGGATATCGGGATCAGGAGGTTCTTCAGTAAATAAATGATCAAGATCATATGTTTCTTCGACAGACGGTAGATTAAGACCATGTATTTCTTCAATAGGAGGTAAATTCTTAACGTCTTCAGCTTTAATACCTTTTTCTTTCATAGATTTCTTTGCCTCTTGCATATCTTCGGGACTGAGAAATAGAACTCCTCTCTTCTTTGGAGTTGGTTTAGGAATAGGCTCAGTAATTGGAGCAGGAGCTGGCTCAGGAGGTGGCTCAGGAGGTGCCCAATTATTTTCATTTGTCAACATATTATTCAATAGAATTTCAGCTTCATCCGGTGTTCTTTCCCTGAAAAGAGAACCAGCACAACTATCTAGGTAATCTATGGAAGTATCGGTTAGTCCATTATAAAAGATATCAAGTATTTCAGGTTTCTTAAGAGGATGATCAGGCAAAGCATTAAGTAACTTGAGAAGCCTCCCCCAAGCTTGTGGGAGACCCTCTTCTTCAATTTGCACAAAATTATAAATATCCCTCAAAGCAGCTTGTTTCTTATGAGCAGGGAAATATTTAGCAGAGAAGTAATAAATCATATCCTGGGACTACGCACACAACCAGGATCAAGAGAATTAAACCATATCTTAGCATCACCCTTTAATGAGAACGGAAATATTTTGAGTATATAGACGTAACGCGATCTCTCATCATTAGTAAACAGGACAGCTATATCATTTAACTTAGTAAGATGTGCCACAACAGTTTCAGATTCATAGCCATAAAACGGATCAGAATCAACCAAAGTAATTATACCAGGATCAACAGAGAATTCATAATCCTTATCAGGAACACATATAGGTGAAGTAGCAAAAGCAGGGTCGGGTTTCATTTTATCTCTAAGTGATTCTTTGTTCCATTTAATTAATAACCTCTTAAGCTCGTATCTAGCTTTGCAAGCTAAAATAGCGGCAGAAGATTCCATATCAAAAAGATAGCCCTCAGGGATAACAGGCATATTTTCATCATCGTATCCAGATTCAATAATTTCTTTTTCTCTAGCCCTAGCAATTTGTTCATCAAGAAATTCACTAAGGGGCACGGTAGTATCAGGCATAGAAGCAG
Source organism: Triticum urartu (assembly GCF_003073215.2). NCBI lineage: Eukaryota > Viridiplantae > Streptophyta > Magnoliopsida > Poales > Poaceae > Triticum > Triticum urartu. The sequence goes on along the minus strand of NC_053028.1, from coordinate 209,030,881 downwards.
TTTCATCATAAGTATCATGCATAGCAGAAGTGGCATCATCAATAACATGTGACATATCAGAACGAATAGCAGAAGCAGATGTAGGTGTCGCAAACTTACTCATAACAGAAGGTGAATCAAGTGCAGAGCTAGATGGAAGTTCCTTACCTCCCCTCGTAGTTGAGAGATAGATCTTGGTTTTTTGGATCTCTCAAGTTCTTCATAGTGTCCAGCAGATATAAATCCCAAGTGACTCAAAGAATAGAGCTATGCTCCCTGGCAACGGCGCCAGAAATTAGTGTTGATAACCCACAAGTATAGGGGATCGCAACAGCTTTCGAGGGTAGAGTATTCAACCCAAATTTATGATTCGACACAAGGGGAGCCAAAGAATATTCTCAAGTATTAGCAGCTGAGTTGTCAATTCAACCACACCTGGAAACTTAGTATCTGCAGCAAAGTGTTTAGTAGCAAAGTAATATGATAGTGGTGGTAGCAGCAACAAAAGTAAAGACAACAAAAGTAATGTTTTTGGTATTTTGTAGTGATTGTAACAGTAGCAGTGGGAAAGTAAATAAGCGTAAACTAGTATATGGAAAACTCGTAGGCACCAGATCAATGATGGATATTTATGCCGGATGCGGTTCATCATGTAACAGTCATAACATAGGGTGACATAGAACTAGCTCCAATTCATCAATGTAATGTAGGCATGTATTCCATATATAGTCATACGTGCTTATGGAAAAGAACTTGCCTGACATCTTTTGTCCTACCGTCCCGTGGCAGCGGGGTCCTATTGGAAACTAAGGGATATTAAGGCCTCCTTTTAATAGAGAACCAGAACAAAGCATTAGCACATAGTGAATACATGAACTCCTCAAACTATGGTCATCACTGGGAGTGGTCCTGATTATTGTCACATCAGGGTTGCCGGATCATAACACATAGTAGGTGACTATAGACTTGCAAGATAGGATCAAGAACTCACATATATTCATGAAAACATAATAGGTTCAGATCTGAAATCATGGCACTCGGGCCCTAGTGACAAGCATTAAGCATAGCAAAGTCATAGCAGCATCAATCTCAGAACATAATGGATACTAGGGATCAAACCCTAACAAAACTAACTCGATTTCATGATAAATCTCATCCAACCCATCACCGTCCAGCAAGCCTACGATGGAATTACTCACGCACGGCGGTGAGCATCATGAAATTGGTGATGGAGGATGGTTGATGATGACGACGGCAATGAATCCCCCTCTCCGGAGCCTCGAACGGACTCCAGATCAGCCCTCCCAAGAGGTTTTAGGGCTTGGCGGCGGCTTCGTATCGTAAAACGTGATGATTTCTTCCCTCTGATTTTTTTCTCTCCAAAAGCAAATATATAGAGTTGGAGTTGGCGTCGGAGGGTTTTTAGGGGGCCCACAAGGTAGGGGGCGCGCCCTAGGGGGGGCACCCCCCAACCTCGTGAGAAGGGTGTGGGCCCCCTGGTCTTCATCTTTGGCAAGGATTTTTTATTATTTTTTTGAAGATGTTCCGTGGAGTTTCAGGTCATTCCGAGAATATTTGTTTTCTGCACATAAAACAACATCATGGCAATTCTGTTGAAAACATCGTCAGTCCGGGTTAGTTCCATTCAAATCATACAAGTTAGAGTCCAAAACAAGGGCAAAAGTGTTTGGAAAAGTAGATACGACGGAGACGTATCACGGTGGAATTAGGGTTTTGGCTCCGTATTTGATCGTTTGGGGGTACGTAGGTATATATAGGAGGAAGGAGTACGTCGGTGGAGCAACAGGGGGCCCATGAGGGTGGAGGGCGCGCCTGGTGGGGGTGGGCGCGCCCTCTACCTCGTGGCCTCCTCTTTTCTTTCTTGACGTAGGGTCCAAGTCTCCCGGGTCTTGTTCGTTGAGAAAATCACGTTCCCGAAGGTTTCATTCCGTTTGGCCTCCGTTTGATATTCCTTTTCTTTGGAACCCTTAAACAGGCAAAAAACATCAATTCTGGGTTGGGCCTCCGGTTAATAGGTTAGTCCCAAAAATAATATAAAAGTGGATAATAAAGCCCAATAATGTCCAAAACAGTAGATAATATAGCATGGAGCAATCAAAAATTATAGATACGTTGGAGACGTATCAAGCATCCCCAAGCTTAATTCCTGCTCGTCCTCGAGTAGGTAAATGATAAAAACAGAATTTTTGATGCGGAGTGCTACTTGGCATAATTTTAATGTAATTATTCTTAATTGTGGTATGAATATTCAGATCCGAAAGATTCAAGACAAAAGTTCATATTGACATAAAAATAATAATACTTCAAGCATACTAACTAAGCAATTATGTCTTCTCAAAACAACATGGCCAAAGAAAGTTCATCCCTACAAAATCATATGGTTTAGACATGTTTCATTTTTGTCACACAAGAATGCTCTCATGATGCACAACCCCGATGACAAGCCAAGCAATTGTTTCATAATTTAGTAATCTCAAACCTATAAACTTTCACGCAATATATGAGCGTGAGTCATGGACATAGCACTATGGGTGGAATAGAATATAACAAGGGGGGTTATGTGGAGAAGACAAAAAAGGAGAAAGTCTCACATCAACGAGGCTAATCAATGGGCTATGGAGATGCCCACCGATTGATGTTAATGCAAGGTGTAGGGATTTCCATGCAACGGATGCACTACAGCTATAAATGTATGAAAGCTCAACAAAAGAAACTAGTGGGTGTGCATCCAACTTGCTTGCTCACGAAGACCTAGGGCACTTGAGGAGGCCCATTGTTGGAATATACAAGCCAAGTTCTATAATGAAAAATTCCCACTAGTATATGAAAGTGACAAGACAAGAGACTCTCTAACATGAAGATTAAGGTGCTACTTTGAAGCACAAGTGTGGCAAAGGATAGTAACATTGTCCCTTCTCTCTTTTTCTCTCATTATTTTTTTCTTTTTTTGGGCCTTCTCTTTTTTATGGCCTTTCTCTTTTTTGGGCCTTCTCTTTTTTATGGCATTTTCTCTTTTTTTATATATTCCTCACTTGGGACAATGCTCTTGAAAATGATGATCATCACACTTCTATTTATTTACAACTCAATGATTACAACTCGATACTAGAATAAAAGATGACTCTATATGAATGCCTCCGGCGGTGTATCGGGATATGCAATGGACCAAGAGTGACATGTATGAAAGAATTATGAATGGTGGCTTTGCCACAAATACTATGTCAATTACATGATCATGCTAAGTAATATGACAATAATGAATGTGTCTTGATGAACGGAATGATGGAAAGTTGCATGGCAATATATCTCGGAATGGCTATGGAAATGCCATAATAGGTAGGTATGGCGTTTGTTTTGAGGAATATATAAGGAGGTTTATGTGTGAAAGAGCGTATCATATCATGGGGTTTGGACGCACCGGCGAAGTTTGCGCTAACTCTCAATGTGAGAAAGGGCAATGCACAGTACCGAAGAGGCTAGCAAGGATGGAAGGGTGAGAGTGTGTATAATCCATGGAATCAACATTAGTCATAAAGAAGTCACATACTTATTGCAAAAATCCACAAGTCATCAAAAACCTCGGTACTACGCACATGCTCCTAGGGGGATAGATTGGTAGGAAAAGACCATCACTCGTCCCCGGCCGCCACTCATAAGGAAGACAATCAAATAACACCTCATGTTTCAAATTTGTTGCATAACATTTACCATACGCGCATGCTATGGGACTTGCAAACTTCAAAACAAGTATTTCTCAATTTCACAACTACTCAACTAGCACGACTTTGATATTATTACCTCCATATCTCAAAACAATCATCAAGCATCAAACTTCTGTTACTATTCAAAACACTCTTAAGAAAATTTTACTAACTTTGAATACCTAGCATATTAGGATTTTAAGCAAATTACCATGCTATTAAGACTCTCAAAATAATCTAAGTGAAGCATGAGAGAACAATAGTTTCTATAAAACAAATCCACCACCGTGCTCTAAAAGATATAAGTGAAGTACTAGAGCAAAACTATATAACTCAAAAGATATAAGAGAAGCACATAGAGTATTCTAACAAATTCCAAATCATGTTTGGCTCTCTCAAAATGTGTGTACATCAAGGATGATTATGGTAAAATAACAAGCAAATACTCAAATCATACAAGATGCTCCAAGCAAAACACATATCAAGTGGTGAATAAAAATATAGCTCCAAGTAAAGTTACCGATAGAAGTAAACGAAAGAGGGGATGCCTTCCAGGGCATCCCCAAGCTTTGGCTTTTAGGTGTCCTTAGATTATCTTGGGGGTGCCATGGGCATCCCCAAGCTTAGGCTCTTGCCACTCCTTGTTCCATAATCCATCCAATCTTTACCCAAAACTTGAAAACTTCACAACACAAAACTTAAAGTAGAAAATCTTGTGAGCTCCGTTAGCGAAAGAAAATAAAAGATCACTGCAAGGTACTGTAATGAACTCATTCTTCATTTATATTGGTGCTATACCTACTGTATTCCAACTTCTCTATGGTTTATAAACTATTTTACTAGCCATAGATTCATCAAAATAAGCAAACAACACACGAAAAACAGAATCTGTCAAAAACAGAATAGTCTGTAGTAATCTGTATCTAGCGCAAGATCTGGAACCCCAAAAATTCTAAACTAAATTGCTGGACGTGAGGAATTTATATATTAATCATCTGCAAAAATAATTAACTAAATATCGCTTTCCAAATAAAAATGGCATCAGTTCTCGTGAGCGCTAAAGTTTCTATTTTTTTACAGCAAGTTCAACAAGACTTTCCCCAAGTCTTCCCAACGGTTCTACTTGGCACAAACACTAATTAAACACAAAAAACACAACCAAAACAGAGGCTAGATAAATTATTTATTACTAAACAGGAGCAAAAATCAAGTAATAAAAATAAAATTGGGTTGCCTCCCAACAAGCGCTATCATTTAACGCCCCTAGCTAGGCATAACAAGCAATAATAGATCTAGGTATTGCCTTCTTTGGTAGGCAATCCATAAGTGGCTCTCGTAATAGATTCATAAGGTAATTTAATTTTCTTTCTAGGAAAGTGTTCCATGCCTTTCCTTAATGGAAATTGGAATCTAATATTTCCTTCCTTCATATCAATAATTGCATCAATCATTCTAAGGAAAGGTCTACCAAGAATAATAGGACATGAAGGATTGCAATCTATGTCAAGAACAATAAAATCTACGGGCACATAATTCCTATTTGCAACAATAAGAACATCATTAATTCTTCCCATAGGTTTCTTAATGGTGGAATCTGCATGGTGCAAGTTTAAGAGCAATCATCAAAATCACTGAAACCTAACAAATCACACAAAGTCTTTGGAATCGTGGAAACACTAGCACCCAAATCACATAAAGCATAGCATTGATGTTCTTTAATTTTAGTTTTAATAGTTGGTTCTCACTCATCATAAATTTTTCTAGGGATGGAAACTTCCAATTCAAGTTTTTCTTCATAAGATTGCATCAAGGCATCAACGATATGTTTGGTAAACGCTTTATTTTGACTATAAGCGTGAGGAGAATTTAGCACGGATTGCAACAAGGAAATACAATCAATCAAAGAGCAATTTTCATAGTTAAATTCCTTGAAATCCATAATAGTGGGTTTAGCAACATCTAAAGTTTTAATTTCTTCAATCCCACTTTTATCAAATTTAGCATCAAGATTAACAAATTCTGAATTCTTAGAACGCCTTCTAGGTAAAGGTGGATCATATTCAGTCCCATCATTATCAAGATTCATATTGCAAAACAAAGATTTAATAGGGGACACATCAGTAACTTTTAGATCTTCATCTTTATTTTCATAGGAACTAGAAGAACACGCACTTATAAAGGCATCTTTCTTAGCACGCATCCTAGCGGTTCTTTCTTTGCACTCATCAATGGAATTCTCATGGATTTGAGAGACTCATTGATATCATGCTTAGATGGAATAGATCTAAGTTTCAAAGAATCACCATCAAGAGAAATTCTATCAACATTCCTAGCCAAATCATCAATCTTAAGCAATTTTTCTTCAATCATAGCATTAATATTCTTTTGCGAAGTAATAAATTATTTAATATTAGATTCAAAATCAGAGGGCATCTTATTATAATTTCCATAAGAATTGTTGTAGGAATTATCATAATTATTAGAGGGATTACTAGGATAAGGCCTAGGATTAAAATTTCCTCTATACGCGTTGTTACCAAAATTGTTCCTACCAACAAAATTCACATCCATAGATTCATTATTATTATCAATCAAAGTAGACAAGGACATATCATTAGGATTAGAAGAAACTCTCTTATTAGCAAATAATTTCATAAGTTCATCCATCTTTCCAGTCAAAAAATTAATTTCTTCTATCGCATGCACCTTTTTATTAGTAGATCTTTCAGTATGCCATTGAGAATAATTAACCATAATATTATCTAGGAGTTTAGTAGCTTATGTAAAGTGATTTCCATAAAAGTGCCTCCCGTGGCCGAATCTAAAAGATTTCTAGAAGCAAAATTCAATCCGGCATAAAAATTCTGAACAATCATCCACAAATTTAAACCATGAGTAGGGCAATTACGCATCATTAGTTTCATTCTCTCCCAAGCTTGTGCAACATGTTCATGATCAAGTTGCTTAAAGTTCATAATATCGTTTCTAAGAGAGATGATCTTAGTGGGAGGAAAATACTTAGAGATAAAATCATCTTTGCACTTGTTCCATGAATCAATACTATTTTTAGGCAAAGACGAAAACCAAGCTTTAGCACGATCTCTAAGCGAAAAAGGAAATAGCTTCAATTTAACAATATCATCATCCACATCTTTCTTATTTTTCCTGTCACACAAATCAACGAAGCTATTTAGATGGGTAGCGACATCTTCACTAGGAAGGCCGAAAAACGGATCTTTCATGAAAAGATTCAGCAAAGCAATATTAATTTCACAAGATTCAACATAGGTAAGAGGAGCAATCGGAGTGCTAATAAAATCATTGTTGTTGGTATTGGTGAAGTCACACAATTTAGTATTATCTTGAGCCATCATGACAAGCAAGCAAACTAACACACAAGCAAACAAAAAGCAAGAGGACAAAAAGAGGCGAATAGAGAAAGAGAGGGAGGATAGAGAGAGAGGGCGAATAAAATGGCAAGGGTGAAGTGGGGGAGAGGAAAACGAGAGGCAAATGGCAAATAATGTAATGCGGGAGATAAGGGTATGTAATGGGTACTTGGTATGTTGACTTTTGCGTAGACCTCCCCGGCAACGGCGCCAGAAATCCTTCTTGCTACCTCTTGAGCACTGCGTTGGTTTTCCCCGAAGAGGAAGGGATGATGCAACAAAGTAGCATAAGTATTTCCCTCAGTTTTTGAGAACCAAGGTATCAATCCAGTAGGAGGCTACGCGCGAGTCCCTCGTACCTGCACAAAACATATAAATCCTCGCAACCAACGCAAATAGGGGTTGTCAATCCCTATAAGGCCACTTATGAGAGTGAGATCTGATAGATATGATAAAGATAATATTTTTGGTATTTTTGTGATAACGATGCAAAGTAAAATAAAGGCAAAGTAAATAACAAAGGAAATAACTAAGTAGTAGGAGATTAATATGATAAAGATAGACCCGGGGGCCATAGGTTTCACTAGTGGCTTCTCTCGAGAGCATAAGTATTCTACGGTGGGTGAACAAATTATTGTTGAGCAATTGACAGAATTGAGCATAGTTATGAGAATATCTAGGTATGATCATGTATATAGGCATCACGTCTGAGACAAGTAGACCGACTCCTGCCTGCATCTACTACTATTACTCCACTCATCGACCGCTATCCAGCATGCATCTAGAGTATTAAGTTAAAAACAGAGTAACGCCTTAAGCAAGATGACATGATGTAGAGGGATAGACTCATGCAATATGAAGAAAACCCCATCTTGTTATCCTCGATGGCAACAATACAATACATGCCTTTCTGCCCCTACTGTCACTGGGAAAGGACACCGCAAGATTGAACCCAAAGCTAAGCACTTCTCCCATTGCAATAAAGATCAATCTAGTAGGCCAAACCAAACTGATAATTCGAAGAGACTTGCAAAGATAACCAATCATACATAAAAGAATTCAGAGAAGATTCAAATATTATTCATAGATAGACTTGATCACAAACCCACAATTCATCGGTCTCAACAAACACACCGCAAAAAGAAGATTACATCGAATAGATCTCCACAAGAGTGGGGGAGAACATTGTATTGAGATCCAAAAAGAGAGAAGAAGCCATCTAGCTACTAACTATAGACCCGTAGGTCTGAGGTAAACTACTCACACTTCATCGGAGAGGCTTTGGTGTTGATGTAGAAGCCCTCCGTGATCGATGCCCACTCCGGCGGAGCTCCGGAATAGGCCCCAAGATGGGATCTCGTGGATACAGAAAGTTACGGCGGTGGAATTAGGGTTTTGGCTCCGTATATTTAATAGTTTGGGGGTACGTAGGTATATATAGGAGGAAGGAGTACGTTGGTGGAGCAACAGGGGGCCCACGAGGGTGGAGGGCGCGCCTGGTGGGGGTGGGCGCGCCCCCCTACCTCGCGGCCTCCTCTTTTCTTTCTTGACGTAGGGTCCAAGTCTCCCTGGTCTTGTTCGCTGAGAAAATCACGTTCCCGAAGGTTTCATTCCGTTTGGACTCCGTTTGATATTCCTTTTCTTCGAAACCCTAAAATAGGCAAAAAACATCAATTCTGGGCTGGGCCTCCGGTTAATAGGTTAGTCCCAAAAACAATATAAAAGTGGATAATAAAGCCCAATAATGTCCAAAACAGTAGATAATATAGCATGGAGCAATCAAAAATTATAGATACGTTGGAGATGTATCACATAATACTTCCGCTTATGGTCTATGAGGGTACGTGGACAACACTCTTCCCTCTCGTTGCTATGCATCACCATGATAGATTTTGCGTATGCATAGGATTTTTCTTTTTGAAATTACTGCGTTCCCCAACACCAACACCGGCCCATTTAGCTTACAAAGGCCGGCCCGTTTGACTTGGTGTAATGCCCATGATGTGGCTATATCTCCCACGTGTCGAGGCACGACTTAGAGGCATAACCGCATTGTGGTTTTGTCACAAGAAGGGTCATCTTCACACAATCCCATGTAATGAACAAGAAAGGGATAAATAGAGGGTTGGCTTTCAATCTCCATTTCACACAATACTTAAATAAATCACACATCATCCAAAATACACACATAGATCGACTACAGTCAAATCCAAAAGAAAAGAAGATAACCCCAAATGCTAGATCCCCGATCGTCCCAACTGGGCACCACTACTGATCATCAGGAAAAGACACATAATAACGACCAAGGTCCTCGTCGAACTCCCAGTTGAGTTTGGTAGCATCACCTGCACTAGTATCATCGACACCTACAACTGTTTTGGTAGTATCTGTGAGTCACGAGGAATCAGCAATCCCAAAACCCGCGAGATCAAGACTATTTAAGCTTATGGTTAGGATAAGGTAATGAGGTGGAGTTGCAGCAAGCGCTAAGAAAATATGGTGGCTAACATACGAGTATATGAGTAAGTTGAGAAGCTACGCAACGGTCGTGAAGCTAGATGTGATCAAGAAGTGATCCTGAAACTACTTACGTACAACCATAACACAAACCATGTTCACTTCCCGTACTCTGCCGAAAAGGGACCATCACGGCTACACACATAGTTGATTCATTTTAATTAAGTCAAGTGTCAAGTTCTCTACAAATGGGTATTATCAAATTCCCATCTACCACATAACCGCGGGCACGGATCTCGAAAGTTTACTGTAACACCCACAATGCAGCTATATCTCCCACGTGTCGGGGCACGACTTAGAGGCATAGCCGCATGGTAGGTTTGTCGCAAGAGGGGTAATCTTCACACAATCCCATGTACTGAATAAGAAAGGGATAAAGAGTTGGCTTACAATCACCACTTCACACAAATACAAGTTAAACATACATCATCCAAAGTACAATCAAGGTCCGACTACAGAACCCAAAATAAAAGAAGACAACCCCAAATGCTAGGTCCCTGATCGTCCCAACTGGGCTCCACTACTGACCAACCGGAAACGAAAACAACACAACGAACAAGATCTTCATCAAGCTCCCACTTGAGCTGGGTTGCGTCACCTGCACTGGTATCATCGGCACCTGCAACTGTTTGGAAGTATCTGTGAGTCACGAGGACTCAGCAATCTCACACCCGCGAGATCAAGACTATTTAAGCTTAAGAGTAGGAAAGGGTAGTGAGGTGGAGCTGCAGCAATGCACTAAGCATATATGGTGGCTAACTTACGCAAAAGAGAGCGAGAAGAGAAGCAAAGCACGGTCGAGAAGCTAATAGTGATCAAGAAGTGATCCTGAAGCTACTTACATGCAAGCATAACACGAGACCGTGTTCTCTTCCTGGACTCCGCTGAAAGAGACCATCACGACTACACACGCGGTTGATTCGTTTTAATTAAGTTAAGTGCCAAGTTCTCTAGAACCGGACATTAACAAATTTCCATCTGCCCATAACCGCGGGCATGACTTTCAAAAGTTCAAACCCTACAGGGGTGTTCCAACTTAGCCCATCACAAGCTCTTAGGTTCAACGAAGGATATTCCTTCTCCCAGGAAGACCCGATCAGACTCGGAATCCTGGTCACAAGACATTTCGACAATGGTAAAACAAGACCAGTAAGACCGCCCGATGCGCGGACATCCCGATAGGAACTGCACATATCTCGTTCTCAGGGCAACACCGAATGAGACATCCTACGAGTAAAACCAAACCTCAAGTTTCCCTGAGGTGGCCCCACAGTCTACTCGGTTCGGACCAACACTTAGAGAAGCACTGGCCCAGGGGGGGTTAAAATAAAGATGACCCTCAGGAGCACGACTTCCAAGGGAAAAATATAGGTGGTGGTGAGGCAAATGGTAAAACCAAGGTTGGGCCTTGCTGGAGGAGTTTTATTCAAAGCGAACTGTCAAGGGGTTCCCATAACACCCAACCGCGTAAGGAACACAAAATCAAGGAACATAACACCGGTATGACGGAAACTAGGGCGGCAAGAGTGGAATAAAACACCAGGCATAAGGCCGAGCCTTCCACCCTTTACCAAGTATATAAATGCATTAATTAAATAAGAGATATTGTGATATCCCAACAATAACCATGTTCCAACATGAAACAAACTTCAACTTCACCTGCAACTAGCAACGCTAAAAGAGGGGCTGAGCAAAAGCGGTAACATAGCCAAACAACGGTTTGCTAGGAAAGGTGGGTTAGAGGCTTGGCATGGAAATATGGGAGGCATGATATGGCAAGTGGTAGGTATCGCGGCATAGCAATAGAGCGAACAACTAGCAAGCAAAGATAGAAGTGATTTCGAGGGTATGATCATCTTGCCTGCAATGTACTCAGAGTTGTCGAAAGCTTGATCCTCGTAAGTGTACTCAACAGGTTCCTCGGTCACGTACTCGTCTCTCGGCTCTACCCAAAGCAAGAGCACAAGTAAAGGACCAGCAATCAATCACGGTGCAATGCATAAGAAAAATGATGCAAAACATGGCATGATATGCGAGATGTGATATGCAATGCATATGTGTGCTCCGAAAGGAAAAGGATGAAACAAGGCATCAACTTGGCAAACCAAGTGTGCCGCTGGAAAGATGAGATGATTTTGGTCGAAATCGATATAAGGATCACCGGAAACGGATGCATGGTTTGCAAATGGCAAGCAAAACAAGAATGGCACGATTCTGCGATTAACAACACGATGCCATTTAGAACGCAACAAGAAACTAAGCTACTGCACTCCAACATAGGAACAAAGAATATGGAAGTGATTTATATGAGATGATTGACAAAACATGAACACTGAGCTACAGCTAAATCACATAATAGCAGGCTCAAGCAAGCATGGCAAAAGTGCAAAAGATATCAGCTTCATAGACTTCGAGAAATCACTAACATGCCAGAAATAACATCAGGAAGCAATGTTTAGAGCAAGCAAACAACATGCTACAGGAACATATCATAGCAAACAAAGGCATGACATGAATCTACTAAATGCATATATCAAAAGTCCCTTACTGATCATGAGGCAAAAATGCACAGAAGATATGATGGCACCCATGTAAACATAGCAAGTTTTATTAACAGTTTTAGACTTAGCAAAAAACTGAGCATGGCATAAACAACATTATTGAAGGCATCTTTGCGAGCTCAAACCACTCATCACAAGGCATTGCATGACAATATAAGCATACTAACAGCAAGAAGACATGTTCATGAAGCTAACCATGGCAAGAGCAAATTCATAGCATGCATGGATCAATAGCAACAACCATGGCAAAATTGATTAACATGTAAACCATCTGCCAGGAACATTTTATATCAAAAATAGAGCAAGATTAAGACATTCTAGGGCACTCCATAATTGCAAAAAGGGGCATGGATGGATAGAGCATAACCATATGTCCAAAACACCCTTACTGAAGATACCCAAAACAAGCATGGATCTCACTGTAGCATCATGTTTACATGGCATCAAAATAACAGTAGAACAAGGACTTAGCAAAACCCCAAGTCCCTGAAAACAGCAATATCACGAAGGCTACTTGCATGCTTGTGCTAGTCACCACATTGATCACAAAAATACATGGCAAGCACCCCTGTAATGATAGCATGGCATAGTTCAAAACACATGTAGAGCTCATGCCCATATGAAACACACATCAAATGTGACAAAATGACAAATCACCCTAAACTGATAAGTAGCAGCAGTAAACATTTTATATCACTCTTGCATCAATGATTTGGGCATCAAGATGAACTCAAACAAGCATGCCACAATGGAATGAAATGAAGAGCATATCACAATGAACATTATGATATATCATATGCATTATTTGGAGTCACGAGCATGGAGATGTGGCAATATGAACAAAGGCATATATTATGAGGATCTGAGGACTTAGAGAAAATCTCAGGTCTGAAAAGTGAGCGTCGAATAACTATGGGTTGCCCAGGGCAGGAAATAGTGGCGCTCACCCATGGGCTCGGCCCATTTGGTGGAGGCTTGGCAGGCCTGTGGAAGCGGCTGGGCCGGGTCGTTGGAGAAGTTGGGCCGGCCCAGCGGAGGAAGGCCGCGGCCCACGGGGACGGGCGTCGTCCTCCTCTCGCGAGCAGGTGCAGGAGGCAGGGCGAGGCGTCGGCACCCAACGACGACGGCGGCCGGCGACGAGAGCGGGGAAGGCCGGGCCAAACAGGAATGGGTGGATCTAGGCCTGGGGTCCCTGGATCCGGCGATACTTGAGGATGAGGAGGCCGGCGACGAGGTCGGGAAGCTCCAGGCGGCGACGGTCCCTAGTGAGAGAGAGAGAGAGAAAGAAGCTGGAGGAAGAAGGGGAGAGGCGCAAGCCTGGCCTGGTAGGACGGGGTCGGACGCGGTCATCGTCGGCGGTGTTGGGTCGCCGGCTGGCGCGAGGAGGCGGGAGGAGCAGATGCTCCGGCGGACGGCGGCGGAGAACTCCGGCGAGACGGGTGCGGGCGGTGGTGCACTCGGGCCCAGATGGGCTTGGGCGCGCCGGAGATGGACCTGGCGGGCCCGCGCGGTGGGAGGCTGCGGTTGGCACTGTTGGGGCATGGAAATCGAGGCGGATTAGGGTTAGGGTGCTTTCTCTCTCAGATTTGGACGGGGGGAATGAGTATTTATACGTAGAAGGAGTTTGGAGTGTACAAATGTGGTGCGGTTTTTGCCCACATGATCGTGATTCGATGACGGAGGACATGGAAGGGCTTTTGGATGGATTATTGGGCCGTTTCTGGAGGGGTGTTGGGCCGCAACACACAAGAGGCTTTCGCGGTTCCCCGGTTAACCGTTTGAGTATCAAACAGACTCCAAATGGAACAAAATTTGGCAGGCGGTCTACCGGTGGTGTACAAGGCCACTTGGCAAATCTCGGTCCATTCCGAGAACATTTAACATCCGCTCGTGAAAAAAAACAAGAGGGGGCGCCGGGTGCATGAGGGAGTGTCAGATTGCGAAACGGACAACGGGGAAAAAGCTCGGATGCATGAGATGAACATGTATGCAAATGCGATGCACATGATGACATGATATTAAAAGCATGACATGAACAAAATGCAAAACGAAAGACAAAAACCCAACCACGAAGGGAATCTCCTATCGCATCTCCAAAAAAGGAAAGAGTCGGAGTTACAAATATGGAAAGTTGTATCCGGGGCGTTACATTTATACCCTGCAGGGGTGTCCCAACTTAGCCCATCACAAGCTCTCACGATCAACAAAGGATATTCCTTCTCCTGGAACAACCTGATCAAACTCGGAATCCCGATTATAAGAAATTTCGACAATGGTAAAACAAGACCAGCAAGACTGCCCGACTGTGCCAACAAATCCCAATAGGAGCTGCACATATCTCGTTCTCAGGGCACACCCGATGTCGGTGTCAAAACCGGCGGATCTCGGGTAGGGGGTCCCGAACTGTGCATCTAGGCCGGATGGTAACATGAGGCAAGGGACATGAAGTTTTACCCAGGTTCAGGCCCTCTTGATGGAGGTAAAACCCTATGTCCTTCTTGATTAATATTGATGATATGGGTAGTACAAGAGTAGATCTACCGCGAGATCGGAGAGGCTAAACCCTAGAAGCTAGCCTATGGTATAATTGTTGTCCTGTATGTTGTCCTACGGACTAAAACCCTCCGGTTTATATAGACACCGGAGAGGGTTAGGGTTACACAAAGTCGGTTACAATGGTAGGAGATCTACATATCCGTATCGCCAAGCTTGCCCTCCACGCCAAGGAAAGTCCCTTCCGGACACAGGACGAAGTCTTCAATCTTGTATCTTCATAGTCCAGGAGTCCAGCCGAAGGTATAGTCCGGCTATCCGGACACCCCCTAATCCAGGAATCCCTCCGTAGCCCCTGAACCAGGCTTCAATGACGACGAGTCCGGCGCGCAGATTGTCTTCGGCATTGCAAGGCGGGTTCCTCCTCCAAGTACTTCATAGAAGATTTTGAACACAAAGATAGTGTCCGGCTCTGCAAAATAAGTTCCCACATATTGCCATAGAGAGAATAATATTTACACAAATCTAATCTGCTGACGTATTCCGTAGTGTGACACACCACGACCAAGCCTTTATCCGAATCGTTTTATTATCCCACCTCAGCGCGTCATGCGAGGCGGTTTCCTTGGCATGTCTTGTTAAAGCAGAGATCGTGTCCCCTTATTCCGGGATTCTCATCAATATGGGCATGGGTAACCCAACCGCTTCTAGGACTCCTAGATTATAGGCAAGTCCAAACGGACACGGAGAGGACGCTTGATATTCACCCTCTTTATAAAGGGACAAGGCTTTTATTTTTTCCCTCCCGTGCTCAATCGAATCCTTCCCCCACCTCAAGCTCAAATGCCCAAAGTTCAGGTCAGGTGCTCCGAACCTTTAGTCATGTCCGGATCTGGCCTTCAAGGCTGATGGGTGCCTTCCTCCGTCACGGAAGAAGACATCAAAAAGTTGAGGGAGGCCAGATATCTGATCGCCGAGATTTTGCATCGGCTGCCTCCCCGAGGGCAGGCCGTCCCCTCCCCCGAACCCAACGAGAACGTCGTGTTCGTCTCCCACTTCCTCCGAGGTCTAGGCCTTGCTCTGGATCCTTTCGTCAGGGGTTTGATGTTTTATTACGGGCTAGACTTCCATGATCTAGCTCCGGACTCCTTTCTTCATATCACGACATTTATTGTCGTGTGCGAGGCCTTCCTCCGGGTTACCCCTCACTTTGGCCTATGGCTCAAGACCTTTGAAGTAAAGCCGAAGATGATCGAGGGGCAACATGCGGCGTGTGGAGGTGCCTCAATACGCAAGATGACGGGAGCTCCGTGGCCCAAAGGTTCCATCCCAGAGGTGTCTGAATTGTGGCAACAGGAGTGGTTCTACATCACGGCTCCTAGAAGTGCCAAGTGGGTGGCCGCCCCTATTTTCCGCTCGGGCCCTCCACCACAACTGATGTCATGGATCAGCAGAGGTCTGAGCTGGGGTCCAGCCAAGGACGTGCCTATACTGCAAAGCCGCATTCGAGATCTCTTCAATGGAGATTTTAGTTTGGTTGCGGTAATACAAGTTATGCTGGTTCGTCAAGTCCAGCCTTGCAAACGCCGACCCCTTCGCTTGTGGGATTTCAATCCCGAGGGACCGCGTGTCATTCAAAATTTCCTCGGCCTGACGCACGAGGAGATGTACAAGTCATTCTTCGGACCTCAGGTAGAGTATCCGGAAATCACCAAGGACATGGGCTTGAGTAGTAACCGCGCCGCCGAACAGGTAAGGAATCTTCCGGCCGAACATACTATCTCTCATTTGTTACGAAGTTATTTCTGAGAGTTCGCATTTTGACCAGGACTGGCTAACAAAGGTGAAGTTGATTCGGTGTTCGGCCCCCCTCCCTGAGGGTTTGGAAAATCCGGTATTGGAAAAGATGCTCCAGATCGCACCTTGCCCGGAGCCCTTGAAGGATGATACTGTGGAGGATAATACAGGCGGACACGGGCCCCCAACGCTGCCCATTCTAACCGAGGGAGCGAGCGTCTCCATGAAGGAAGACGACCGGAAGAGGAAAAGGACTGCGCCCGGGGATTCGGAAGCCGAAGCTTCCAAACGGGAGAAGAAGTCTCCCACAGAGGGTCCTACCTTGGGGGGTGCTGTTGCCGCACAAACTCCGCGGGGGGATCAATTCTCCCGCGAGTCGTAAGTGACCCGAAATAGTTTAATAGTACATATATGCCATCTTTTTCTTCTGAGAAAATAACCACCGCATATATCTTTGCAGTTCGGGCCTTAGCCCCTCTCAAATGAGCTCGTCTTCGGGGGATCTTCTTCCAGAGATGATGGAGAGCGAAACGCCTCCTCCGGACTCCTCCGCTCCGGAAGCGGGTGACCCCGAAGTGTCGTCGGGGACGGCCTCTCCGAGTTCGGTGAGGCCAGAAGATAATCCCATTGGCCCCCGAAGCTCCCAGTGTTCGGCTCCCGAAGAGAGCAGACAAAAGAGTCCGACACCGTCAAGTGTGCGATCGGATGTTCTGAGGGAGTTGGTGGGGCGAGCGGCCATCTCAGATGAACACCGTGTGCTGATGAATACAGTGATGGAGAGAATCTCGTCCGCCGAAAGCGGATTGCATGGAGCTTTTATGAGTCTACTGACAGGCTTTGAGGTACGTAAAAGAATGTATGATAGTCCTGCACATGCTAGGTGTGCCCTGTGTAGATAGTAGCCCCTGAGACTCTGGTTGTCGTCGGAAACGACGATGAACAGAGGATCATATTCCCAGGTAATAACCATACTGCCTCTATGTGCAGGTGATGGAATCTCCGGTGGCTAGCCGGACTAGCGAGTTTGCCCGTTTAAAACGGCAGTTGGATGAGGCAGACGCCGACATCAAGCTTGTTAACAAAAGGCTTGACGAGGCACAGGGTAAGTGTCATTATCTGGTAAACGCCATATAGTAAGAGCAGCATGATGCCAGTATCTTTAATATGTTGTGACTACAGATGGAGCTGCCACTGTTGAAGCCTTGCGGGCAGAACTTGCCCGAGCCAAGGAACAAGCGAGGTTTGATAATGCGGCTGCTTTGAAGGCGACCGAAGAGTTGCAAGCCGAGAAGGCCGCGCATGGCGAGAGCCGAGATAAGATGGCCCAGATGGCCATAGAGTTAAAAGCCGCCGCCGACCATTACCGGGTTCTTGAAAAGGAAAACCAAGCGAAGGCATCAGACCTTGAGAAGGCTGCTGTGACGAGAAAAGACCTCCGCTCTGCTATGAGGGCAAAGAAGGAGGAGCTGCGGGAAGCCGGGGATATTGTAGCTGGGAAATCCTTTATGTTGCGGAGGAAGTTCGGAGATCCACGGTATGCCCCTCTGGATCGGCTGTGGAGTTCGGAGGATGTGTATATGGATTTGGCAGCGAGCGCTTCCAATGCGGCCAAGTACTTCCAGGGTCAGACGGACCGTGAAGTAGACCAGCTGTTTTGGAGACAGTTCCATTCTCCTGAGCGTCCGCTTTCATTGATTGACCAATTAGCCGAATGGGCCGAACTGAATAGGTTGTCCGGACTCGCCATGAGGTCTATTGTGGATCAGCTATGGCCGGAAAGGCCAAAACCGAACAACTATTTCATCTTGGTGCAACAGTTCCTTGACGTGGTGCCGCGCATTAATGCGATGAAGAGGTCGGCGTGCATAGAGGGCTCACGGATGGCCTTTGCCCGTGTTAACGCATACTGGGCGGAGATGGATGCTACCACTATTGCAGCGCGGGATTCGGCCATAGGTCGAATGGCTGCTGAGCACTACTTTGAAGAAGTTCTTGAGGGTGCTCGTTTGATAGAGACCTAGTGCTCAAAAAATATTATGTTTGAGTGATATGTAATCTCATTGTAAGCGAAATGCTTGTATAAATTTTTATAAGGCTATTTTTATACTTTTGCCTGAAAGTAATATGATGCCTCCTCAGCGGCCGTTTATGTATACATGTGTATAACCTGAAAGATTGCAGTCTTCGGCTTCAACCCCCACGCATATAATGCGGAGGTGCTCGCAAAAACACGCATTCACACTTAACCCAACGTCTTGGTCCTATTAAGGAGGTGATAGCGGAGCGAGCGAGGCAACCGGACTATAATGCTTTAGCACTTTCACTTAGCCATAGGAGTTTGACAGTGGGGCTACTAGATAGCCCCTGGTGGCTCCACACTCTCCCGATCCTGGGGTGCGTACATGCCTGGCCAGAAAATGGCCCTTCGTTAAGGTGGAGGAATTCTAACATTCCAACAGGTCATCGAGTGGTTGACCAGTCTCACGCTATATCATGACAGTCAGTTTTCGGCTTTCTCTACTGAGGTGCTCGTCCGGATGAACCAGGGCACAATCGCAGTAGTTCTCCTGGTGCTACCTTAGCCAGTAAAGCGGAACGTAAGGCACCAAAACACAGGAGCCGGGCAAACCCAACATTTGACTAAAGACAATGATTCGGAGCTGATGCATATAGGGCCAAACTCACGACGCCGAACACTCCCTAAGGTATTCGGTCTTTGTGGTATAAACCGGGCCTAAATAATGGCCTTTGTAAGAAGCCCCTTGTGTCCAGGTACGTGCATTGTTCTGGCATGGCCACATGCCAAGACGTCAGCATCCTTCTCAACGGTGGATATGTATCAACAAGAGACAGTAAAAAAGGTTTACAAAGGGTCTTAATCTAAAAAGAATCCTTGGGGAGGGTCCCTGCTGCACGTCTGCGCCTGTGTCTCCATTGTGCCATATCCTGGACGGGTGTAGCACGATGATCGTCTATAAAAGAGAGGAATTTAGGTGAAAAAGTTGTCGTGCGAAAAGATAGTTTTGAAAGAAACCATGTATGATTCAAGATGAGAAGAAATTGCCACTTGTCTGCGCGCGTTGAGCCCCTTGTATTGACAAATAGGGGTGTGACCATGTATTCGGTATAAATAGTGGCGCCGGACTTGATTAGTTGTGTCTGAGGTCTTGACGACCTATTGGATGCTTTCGCTGGTCCGGGCGCCTTTAGTGTGCGGCTGCCAAGGCTGCCGCACTCTCTTCGGCGCGTAGAGATCGCTTGATATTTCCGTTCACTGAAATGATGCCACGTGGACTGGGCATCTTGAGTGTGAGGGAGGCGTAGTGTGGTATTGCATTAAAGCGAGCGAAAGCTTCGCATCCAAGCAGTGCTTGATAGCCACTTTGGAACGGAGCGATGTGGAAGGTTAAACGCTCGCGACGGAAGTTATTGGGGGAGCCGAATATAACTTGTAGTAGGAGGGAGCCCGTACAACGAGCCCCTGGTCCTGGCGTTACTCCTTTAAAGGTAGTATTGCTACGGCGAATTTTTGTTGGGTCTAACCCCATCCCGCGGATTGTATCTTGATATATTAGGTTTAGATTGCTGCCACCGTCCAACAAGACTCGTGTGAAGTGATATCCGCCAATTACTGGGTCTAATACCAGGGCAGCCCATCCTGCGTGTCAGATACTTGCTGAGTAATCGCGATGGTCGAAGGTGATCGGTTGAGACGACCAGTGGCAGGACTTCGCGGTGACAGGCACTTGGATATATTTTCCTAGGAGTGCCGCGTTGTTGTTTCCCTTGATCACGTGTAATACGTTTACTGTTTTGACTTCAGGTGGAAATTTCTTTTGTTCCCCAGTGTCTTGCTTGGGAGGCTCGTCGTCGTCTTCACTTGGTGTATCCTCCGCTTTGTGTACGGCGTTGAGCTTGCCGGACTGCTTGAAGACCCAACATTCTTTGTGGGTATGATTAACAGGTTTACCAGGGGTACTATGGATCTGACATACCTGGTCCAGAATTTTGTTGAGGCTGGACAGTTCATCCCTGGTGCCTTTAGAGGGCGGCTTTTGACCTGGCCGAGGGCTTTTGAATCCGGTGTTTACTGCCGTGCTCTTCGTGCTGTCTTCTTTATTCCGGCGTTTGTTATTGTTGTTGCGCCGTGATTTCCCGTTTCCATCTCTAACTTCAGATGTACTGGGGTCGCTGGTGCTGCATCTGGCTAGCCAGCTGTCCTCACCCGCGCAAAAGCGGGTCATGAGGCTTGTTAATGCGGCCATCGTTCTCGGCTTATTTTGGCCGAGGTGTCTGGCGAGCCATTCGTCACGGACGCTATGCTTAAAAGCTGCCAAGGCTTCGGCGTCCAGACAGTCGACAATCTGGTTCTTTTTAGTAAGAAACCTGTTCCAAAGCTTTCGGGCTGACTCTCTGGGCTATTGAGTTATATGACTCAAATCGTCCGCATCTGGAGGTCGGACATAAGTCCCTTGAAAATTTGCCCGAAAGGCGTCTTCGAGCTCTTCCCAACTTCCAATGGAGCTTTCGGGGAGGCCTTTAAGCCAGTGACGAGCTGGCCCTTTGAGCTTGAGGGGTAAGTACTTGATGGCGTGGAGATCATCTCCTCGAGCCATATGGATATGAAGGATGTAGTCCTCAATCCAGACCCCAGGGTCTGTTGTTTTGTCGTATGTCTCTATGTTTATGGGTTTGAATCCCTCTGGAAATTCATGGTCCAGCACCTCATCGGTGAAACATAGAGGGTGCGCGGCACCCCTGTAGCCGGGTGTACCGCGTTGTTCGGATGTTTGTTGTGTTGCATTGTATGCTGGGGCGCACTTGCGTGGTCCATAGATGGATCTTGTTGCGCCGTCCTTTGGGTGCGAGCCCTCGTATGGGTCGCGTGTTGTATTGTGAGTGGCGTTGTATGCCGCTCTGTGTTGGTAGAGGGGTTGTCTTTCCGGCCAGGTGGCTGCTTTGATATTTGGTTGTGGGGGGTCTGAGGCCTCCTCATCGAATTCAGGTAGCAGCTTCCGCTTTGGGTAGCTTTTGGAGGGGCGATTGTCGTTGTACCTCGCTGCTGTGTTGAGTATTTTACTCCATCTGATTTGGAGTGTGTCTTGCGCAGCCTTGAGCCTTTGCTTCTGCTTTTTAAGACTCCTCGCGGTGGCAACAAGCCTTTTACGGGCATTCTGCTGCTCCGGGTGCCTATCCGGCGTTATGTCATCCGGACCATTATCCTTGATAGAATTTGTTTCTTCGGTTTGATTATCCGGATTGTCGTTGTCCGGCAGCGGTTCGCCCTGCTCCAGCGCTGGGTCTGTGTGATCGTTAGTTCTGTCGAGGCGGGATTTGGGGCGGTGCTTGCGTCACCGCTTTGACTGCTTTTCGAGGGAACAAGCCTTCGGTGCATCCTCCCGCTCCTCGTCGTCATCTTTTGGTGCGTCCACCATGTATACGTCATATGACGAGGTGGCTTTCCAGGGCCCAATAGGCGCTGGTTCTTCATTGTCTCCTTCATCGGCGTCCATACCGTCGATGTCTTCGGAGTCGAAGTCGAGCATGTCGGTTAAATCGTCGACAGTGGCTACAACGTGGGTGGTGGGTGGGCTTTGAATTTCTTCATCGTCCGTATCCCAGCCTTGCCGACCGTAGTCCGGCCAGGGCTCTCCTGATAAAGAGAGAGACTTTAGTGTCTTCAGAATATCGCCGAAAGGCGAGTGCTGAAAGATGTCCGCGGCAGTAAACTCAATCGTCCGGATCCGATTGGCAGGGGCGCGGAGGGTTCGGAGTCCGGAGAGGAATCCGACTCCTTGGAGTCACGAGTCTCGCAGAGTGCGGGGCTGGTGTTCGGCTCGATCGCCGTTGGGACCGCAGCCCCCGAGGCGGCGTCCAACCACCCATCCTTGGTCGGCGCAGTTGGCCCCGAATTAAGGGTCGAAGCCGATGCGGGTGCGGCCTCCAGGGCACTGTTCGGTGGCCGAGCTAGATCATGCTCGTCGTGATAGTGTGGCGCGCTCGGCAGTGGCTCGAATCTGTCGAAGATCAAGTCCCCGCGGATGTCAGCCATATAGTTTAAACTTCCAAATCTAACCTGACAGCCAGGGGCATAGCTTTCGATCTGCTCCAGATGGCCAAGTGAATTGGCCCGTAGTGCGAAGCCGCCAAAGACGAAGATCTATCCGGGGAGGAAGGTCTCACCCTGGACTGCATCGCTATTGATGATCGTAGGAGCCATCAAGCCTGATGGCGACGACACAGAGGAACTCTCAATGAAAGCACCAATGTCGGTGTCAAAATTGGCGGATCTCGGGTAGGGGGTCCCGAACTGTGCGTCTAGGCCGGATGGTAACAGGAGGCAAGGGACACAAAGTTTTACCCAGGTTCGGGCCCTCTTGATGGAGGTAAAACCCTACGTCCTGCTTGATTAATATTGATGATATGGGTAGTATAAGAGTAGATCTACCGCGAGATCAGAGAGGCTAAACCCTAGAAGCTAGCCTATGGTATGATTGTTGTCATGTATGTTGTCCTACGGACTAAAACCCTCTGGTTTATATAGACACTGGAGAGGGTTAGGTTACACAAAGTCGGTTACAATGGTAGGAGATCTACATATCCGTATCGCCAAGCTTGCCCTCCACGCCAAGGAAAGTCCCTTCCAGACACGGGACAAAGTCTTCAATCTTGTATCTTCATAGTCCAGGAGTCTGGCCGAAGGTATAGTCCGGCTATCCGGACACCCCCTAATCCAGGACTCCCTCACCCAATGAGACATCCTACGAGTAAAACCAACCCTCAAGTTTTCCCGAGGTGGCCCCGCAGTCTACTTGGTTCAGACCAACACTCAGAGAAGCACTGGCCCCGGGGGGGGGGGGGTTAAATAAAGATGACCCTCAGGTTTGCAACCCCTCGGGAAAGTTAAAGGTTGTTAGGCAAATGTAAAACCAAGGTTGGGCCTTGCCGAAGGAGTTTTATTTACAGCGATCTGTCAAGGGGGTCCCATAACCCCAACCGCGTAAGGAACACAAAATCAAGGAGCATAACACCGGTATGACGGAAACTAAGGCAACGAGAGTGGAACAAAACATCGAGCAAAAGGCCAGGCCTTCTACCCTTTGTCAAGTATATAGATGCATTAATTAAATAAGAGATATTGTGATATCCCAACATATCCAAGTTCCGACATGGAGCAATCTTCAACTTCACCTGCAACTAACAACACTATAAGAGGGGCTGAGCAAAGCGGTAACATAGCCAAACAACATTTTGTTAGGAAAGTGGGCTAGAGGCTTGACATGGCAATATGGGAGGCATTATACATGGCCATACCTCGGGCCGGGCCGGGCCTAGCCAAGCCCGACGCAAAAAACCTAGGCCCGACCCGGCCATCGGGCTTGTTTTTTGGGCCCGAGCCCGGCCCGAACACATAAAAGCCCGTCGGGCTCCGGGCCGGCCTGGCCCAACCTTTAGAAAAGTGCGAAAACGACGGGCCCGGCCCGGCCCGGCCTTCGGGCTCAAAATCTAGGCCCGAGCCCGGCCCGGGAGCAGCGTCGGGCCGGGCCGGGTCGGGCTTTTTCGGGCCGGGTCAGGCCGGGCTGGCCGGGCCTGGCTTCCCATGGCCAGGTATAGGAGGCATGATATAACAAGTGGTAGTTAGTGCGACATAGCGATAGAATGAACAACTAGCAAGCAAAGATAGAAGTGATATCGAGGGTAATGGTCATCTTGCCTGCAAAGTTCTTAGAGTTGTCGAAAGCTTGCTCCTCGTTAGCGTACTCAACAGGTTCCTTGTTCACAAACTCGTCTCCCGGCTCTACCCAAAGCAAGAACACAAGCAATGGAACAAGAATCAATCACGGTGCAATGCATAAGCAACGTGATGCAAGACATGGCATGGCATGCAATGTATGATGTGCAATGCATATGTGTATTCCATAAGGGAAAGAATGATCATGGCATCAACTTGGCAACCCAAGTATGCCGCTGGAAAGATGGGGTGATTTCGGTCGAAATCGATATAAGGATCACCGGAAACGGATGCACGGTTTGCAAATGACAAGCAAAACAAGAATGATGCAAAACTGCGATTAACAACATCATAGCACTTCAAATGCATCATGAAACTATGCTACAACACTCCAACATAGCAACAAGGCACATGTAATTAAAGTACACATGAAGGTCTACAAATCATGAACACTGAGCTCCTGCTGTAACTCACTAGAACAAGCTCAATATAGCATGGCAAAAATGCAAAAGATATCAGCTTCACAGACTTAGGGAAAATACTAAATATGGCATAAACAGCATCAGGTAGCAATGTTTTGAGCTAGCAAACAACATACTACAGGAACATATCATGGAAAATAAAGGCATATAATGCTAGTACTAAATGCCCTTAACAAAACTCCCTTACTGAACTTTAACAAAAAATGCATAGAAAATAAGATGGCACACATGCAAACATGGAAAGTTATATAAACAGATTCAGACTAGAAAAAGAACATGACATGGCAGAAACAGATTCATGAGAGCAACTTTGCAAGCTCATGTCACTCACCACAAAGAATTTCATGGCATCACAAGGTAACCCACAGTAAGTAGACTTGTTCAAGAAGCTAAGAATGGGAAGAATAATTTCATAGGGTACATGTATCACTAGAAACACCCATGGCAAAACTGAATCTCATGTTCACAATCTGCCAGCAACAATATTTTGCAAAAGTAGAGCATGGAAATGACATGATACACTACTCCATAATTACAACAAGAGGCATGAATTGATAGAGAAATACCAAATCTTCAAAACACTCATACTGAACTATCTCAAAATGTGCATGAATCTCATGGTAGCAACAAGTTCACATAGCATCAAAATGTAACAGGAAAAGACAGCAAAATATTCCGAGTGTCTGAAAACAACAACATCACATAGCCTACTCTGCATGCTTGTGCTAGTCACCACATAGCTCAAAAAATACAAGAATTGCACCCCTGTAAAGATGGCATGATGGAGCTCATAAAACATGTAGACATCATGCTCGTAGGATGCACACACAAAATGCAATGAAAATGACAAAACATCAAGTTATGTTGAATTCCAACAGACAACATCATATAGCACTTTTCAACACGGATTAGGGCACTAATATGGACAGTAACATGCATGAAAATGACACCAACATGAAGAGCATCATGAGACGAACATTTTGATATATCATGCATGCAAAACGGAGTTACGAGCATGGAGATAGAGCCACCCAAACATGCACACATAATATGGATTTTCAGGGACTTAGAAAAAAATAGACGAGTGCAGGTAAACTAAATGACGCCCGGGCGGGATTTAGAAGGGGCTCACATAGCGGGCTCAGCCCAGGAAGAAAGAAGTAAGGCAGGCCGGCGCTGGGTCTGGATCTGGGCCGGACGGGATGCGGTGGCCCACGCGGGCCCATGAGGCCGGGCCGACGGGGACGTCGTTCTCCTCCCGATCGGATCGGGAGAGAGGCATGGCGGCGACGCACCTTGAGGCTCTGGCGAGGCTCGAGCGTGGCAGGACGGCGGTGGGGACGGCCAAAGCCGGCCGGGTCCGGTGGAGAACGGGGCGGGGCCTTCGTTCCCGGCATCGGTGAGGGCCACCGGCGTCGAGCGGAGCTTCACGGGGCGGCGGTGGCGGATCCTGCGGGGAGAAGAGAGAGAGATAGATAGATAGAGAGAGAGAAAGAGAGAGAGAGAGAGGTGAGGGAGAGGTCGGGCCAGAAGAGGAAGAAGGTGATGGGGACGGGCGCGGTGGCCGGCGACCTGGGGTTGCAAGAGTGCGGCGAGGCGTCGGCGTGCTCCGGCGGGGTCGAGGCGGCGGCGGGTGATGAATGCCGGCGAGTCGGCGGGGCGCTCCGGTGAAGTCCGGCAAGGGGCGCGGGCAGTGGCGCGCAGATCCGGGCTTGCACGGGCCTCGGATGGGCCTGGGCGGGCCAGGCGGTGGAGAGGAGTCGGCGAGGGCGACATGGCAACCGAGAGCGGCCGCTGGGGTGAGGTGGCGCGACCTGATTTGTCCGGGTGACGTGGAGGAGGCGGTGGACATGTCCGGCCGTCGGTGGACATGTCCGACGGCGCGGGGATGAGAGGGACTTGGGTTTAGACTGCGATTTTGGACGGGAGAGGCCTAATTTATAGGTAGAGGGAGCTAGGAGAGTCCAAATGAGTTGCGGTTTTCACCCACACGATCGTGATCCAACGACGGAGAGCATGGAGGGGGTTTAGCTGGGCTAGTGGGTTGCTTTGGAGGGGTGTTGGGATGCAACAAGAGAGGGCCTTTACGGTTACCCGGTTAACCGTTAGGGCATCAAATGACCTCCAAATGGAACGAAATTTGACAGGAGGCTACCGGTGATGTACCAAGGCCACTCGACAAATCTCGGCCTATTTCGAGAACATTTTTCTCCCGCTCATGAAACGAGATTAGAGGGGTGCAACGGGTGCATGTGTGAGTGTCGGATCGCGAACACGAATGCATGAGACGAACACGAATGCAAATGAGATGCACATGATGACATGAGATGAAATGCATAACATGAACAAAATGCAAAACGAAAGACAAAAACCCAACCACAAAGGGAATATCATATCACATAGCCGGAAATGGCAAGAGTTGGAGTTACAAATATGGAAAGTTACATCCGAGGTGTTACACTTGGTCAAAAGCTAGCGGGCTGGCCCATGAAAAGGCTGTTAACGGTGTGTTCGCCTATAGCCCATTTTATGGCCCAGTAACTCATGGTCCATTAGGGCCTTGCTGAAATCGGCCCAAAAGCATCATGTGGGCCGTCGAATATAACACTAGCCCATTTCACTTTTGGCCCATGTATGGCCCACGACGTCTTTCGGCCCATATGAGGCCTTTCCTATCTTTGGGCCCTTTAGTGGCCCACGGCGCACTACAAAAAAAAAGACACATCCATGACATTTTGGGCCGAACAAATTTTTTTCTGTCATACATATGACACTTCTATGACGATAATTGTGGCAAAACCTGGTATCATCATAGATGTGGTGGGCTCCTACTTCTATGACAAAAAATCATGACAGAAAATGGGCTTTTCGTCCTGGGCGGGCCGGAGACGCAGCTGCATGAAATTCTTTGGGCCGTCCATAAAGGAAAAAAACCATGGTAGAAGCGAGGGCAAGGAAAATTTCGGGGAGTTCCCGGTTATGGTGGGAGGTCGGGGGCCGAGCGATGCGCGTTTCTCTTGTACACGTACGCGCGTGTGTGCGAGGCGTTGGCTCTAACTGAACCCGAGCGAGGCGTTGGTCTCTAACTGAACCCGAGCGATTGGACTGCAGGCTACACGTTACTGAACCCGAGCGATCAATCGATGGCTGTTAACTGAACCCGATCGAGCGATTCCTTTGCTACTGCTGCTAACTGAAGCCGATCGATGGGATGAACAGTGAGCGTTGCGGGGGGGGGGGTTGGATGAACAGTGAGCGGTGGCGTTGCCTCTGGATGAACAGAACCCCGTGGTGTGGTGGAGGGTTGGATGAACAGTAGACGGTGGAGGGGTGCCCGACCATGGAGGGGTGGATGAACTTGACCCCGTGGTGTGGAGGGCTGGATGAACAGTAGACGGTGGAGGGGTGGTTGAACAGGACCCCGTGGTGTGGAGGGATGGATGAACAGTAGATGGTGGAGGGGTGGTTGAACAGGACCCCGTGGTGTGGAGGGCTGGATGAACAGTAGACGGTGGGGGGTGGTTGAACAGTAGCCGATGGAGTAGCGCGCGGTGGAGGCTGGATGAACAGGAGCCCGTGGAGGCTGGATGAATAGGAGCCCGTGGAGGCTGGAGGAGGTCGACGGTGGAGATGAACAGTATCCCGTGGAGTCCCGTTTTGCGGTACGCCACACCCCTCCCGATGAACAGGACCCCTGTTTCGACCGTAGCGCTCCAACACAAGTCCGTTTCCTCCGTTTTGCGGTATGCCACACCCCTCCCGATGAACAGGACCCCCGTTTCGACCGTAGGAGGTCCGTTTCCTCCGTTTTGCGGTACGCCAGACCCCTCCCGATGAACAGGATCCCGTTTCGAACGTGGCCGGTTGAACACAAGGCCGTTTCCTCCGTTCTACAATACGCCAGGCCTCGTTTCCATCGCCTGTTCCGTCCAAGCCCTCCCGATGAACACGACGCATTCCGTTGCCTCCCATGAACACGACGCATTCTGTTGCCTCCCCATGAACACAATGACGATGCTGTTTCTCCGTTCCGACCCAGCCATGTACATGAGCCCTCGCCGTACGTATGCGCGAGTAGGCGTTCGAGACCTCGCCCGTATGTACACATACGTGGCCGTATTTTCTTTGTTGCACCCTGGCCGCCTCTACTACGGCACATGCGCGCATCTACATCCACCAGTATATATGTACGTACAAGTTCGCGACCAGAATGACAACGCTATGTACGCTTCAACCAGGTGGGTCCCGACTGTCAGACACTTTCTTGCGTGCGAAGATGTAGCTGGTGGGTCCCAGCAGTCAGGGGGGCGAAATACGGTGGCCCATCCGGTGGGTCCCCACTGTCAGGTGGAGGAATAATTATTTTGCACGTAAGGAGGCACTTCCTTGCTGCGGTCGTGGACCCAGCTGTCAGCCTCTCCACGTACAGTCCACGTCCGATGGAAGCCGTTCCTTGACCACGTTGACCACGCCGCGCTGAGAGCACCAGGGCAGTGGACGACGACGAGGCCTAGGAAGGGGACGACGCAGAGCCGGGGAAGACGCGGCAGTTGATGCCCACACGTAGAGGAGTACGAGGGTTCACTGGTTCGCTGCGTTGTGAGGCTGCCATCACCGCAGAATAACAAGGGGTGTGGGTGAGTAGAGGGATGGCCTGGCCAGCGGTGGGAGTAGTAGGGGGCGGTGAGGCCTCTGCCGCATTGCAGCCGACCACGGGAGGCAGGAGCACAAGGCACGATCGGCGCTGGTTTGGGCGGCTGGAGCAAGAAGACCAGAGGTTGAAGAAGCACTACGGCCGTTGGATGGACATCGTACGGTCACTGAAGCTAGAATCATGCATATTGACTAAGTTGACAAAGCCCTCCATCCCCGTCAACTTAGTAGACCCACAAGTCAGCCTCTCACCAAGATGGGTCCCAGCTAGCAGGGGGTATTCATTTTTTTGTGCGTAATAAGGAGGCACTTCCGGTGGGTCTGAGCTGACAGCAGGGGGAACGTTTTTTTGCGAAATACGGTGGCCCGTTGGGTTGGTCCCAGCAGTCAGGGGCAAATGTTTTTTTCGCGATATACTGGTGGGCGTCCAGTGGGTCCCTGCTATCAGGTGGAGGAATAATTATTTTCCGCGTAATAAGGAGGCACTTCCTTGCGGCTGCCGTGGACCCAGCTGTCAGCCTCTCCACGTACAGTATTCTTCCAATGGAATTCGGTCGTTGACCACATTGACCACACCGCACCGACAGCACCACGGCGGTGGACGATGGCGAGGCCTAGGAAGGGGACGACGCGGAGCCGGGGAAGACGCGGCAGTGGATGCCCACACGGAGAGGAGTACGAGGGTTCACTAGTTCGGCTACGCTGCCGTCGCCGCAGAATAACAGGGGGTGTGGGTGAGTGGAGTGGAGGGATGGCCTGGCCAGCGGTGGGAGTAGTATGGGGGCGGTGAGGCCTCCGCGGCAGCACAGCCGACCACGGGAGGCAGGAGCAGGCGGCACGACCGGTGCTGCTTTGGGCGGATGGAGCAAGAAGACCATAAGTTGAAGAAGCACTACGGCCGTTGGATGGACATCGTACGGTCAGTCGAGCTAGAATCGTGCATATTGACTAAGTTGACAAAGCCCTTCGTCCCCGTCAACTTAGTAGGCCCACTATACTAGGTCCCAGCTAGCAGGGGGAGTATTCAATTTTTTGTGCGTAATAAGGAGGCACTTCCTTGCGTGCGAAGATATAGCTGGTGGGTCCGAGCTGTCAGCGGCGGTAACGTTTTTTTCATGAAATACAGAGGCCATTTCGGTGGGTCCCAGATGTCAGGTGGAGGAAATCATTATTTTGTGCGTAATAAGGAGGCATTTCCTTGCGTGCGGCCGTGGACCAAGCTGTCAGCCTCTCCACGTACAGTCCACTTCAGATGCATGTCGATCGTTAACCACGCTGATCACGCCATGCCGAGAGCACCAGGGCGGTGGACGACGGCGAGGCCTAGGAAGGGTACGACATGGAGGCAGGGAAGACTCGGCCGTTGTTTCTGTTTCCCACGCGAAGGGGAGTATGACTGTACGAGAGTTTACTGATTCGTCTGCCGTCGCCGGAGAATAACAACAGGTGTGGGTGAGTAGAGGGATGGCTAGGCCAGCAATGGGAGTACGGTGGGGCGGTGAGGCCTGCGCGGCAGCACAGCCGGCCGCGGGGAGGAGGGAGCAGGCAGTCCCGCCGGCGCTTGTTTGAGCGGCTGGAGCAGGAAGAGCAGAGATTGAAGAAGCACGACGGCCGTTGGATGGACATCCAACATTATACAGGCCATCTGTGGAAAGCTGCAAATCTGTGGAAAACAGCATACAGCCCATCTGCCATTATTTCAAATAATTTACACCCCATTTGCTAATTCTTATGGGTTTTTTTGGAGCCCATATTATTTATGTTAGCATTACAGCCCATATTGTGGCCACGGTTAAAAAAAATTACGAAATTTTGCATATGTCGGTGCGGTCTGAACTAATTTTAATCCCGAAATTTCGAGTCACATTCAGACTGATTTTAAAAATAAATGTATATCAATATAAAATCCAATAAATTGTCCACGCATAAGTCAATGCAATTTAAAATCTCGAAATGAAAAAAACATATTTGAAAATAATTGCCGGTTTGATGTGTTTTAAAAATGTATAGCCCATTTCTCATTACTGATAGGTGATACGTCTCCAACGTATCTATAATTTTTGATTGCTCCATGCTATATTATCTACTGTTTTGGGCAATATTGGGCTTTATTTTCCACTTTTATATTATTTTGGGACTAACCTATTAACCGGAGGCCCAGCCCAGATTTGCTGTTTTATGCCTATTTCAGTGTTTCGAAGAAAAGGAATATCAAATGGAGTCGAAACGGAACGAAATCAACTAGAGAAGTTATTTTTGGAAGGAATCCTACCGGATAGACTTGGACCCAACGTCAGAAGATGAAGGAGGAGCTCATGAGGGTAGGGTTGTCCCACCCCCCTGGGGCGCGCCCCCTGCCTCGTGGCCCCCCCTTCGGTCCACCGACGTACTCCTTTCACCCATATATACCCACGTATCCTAAAACTTCCAGAACAAGGATTAGATCGGGAGTTCCGCCGCCAGAAGCCTCCGTAGCCACCGAAAGCCAATCTAGACTCGTTCCAGCACCCTGCCGGAGGGGGGGAATCCCTCTCCGTTGGCCATCTTCATCATCCCGGTGCTCTCCATGACGAGGAGGGAGTAGTTCTCCCTCCGGGCTGAGGGTATGTACCAGTAGCTATGTGTTTGATCTCTCTCTCTCTCGTGTTCTTGAGATGATACGATCTTGATGTATCGCGAGCTTTGCTATTATAGTTGGATCTTATGTTTCTCTTCCCCCTCTTCTCTCTTGTAATGAATTAAGTTTCCCGTTTGGAGTTATCTCATCGGATTGAGTCTTTAAATATTTGAGAACACTTGATGTATGTCTTGCCGTGGATATCTGTGGTGACAATGGGATATCACGTGATTCACTTGATGTATGTTTTGGTGATCAACTTGCGGGTTCCGCCCATGAACCTATGCATAGGGGTTGGCACACGTTTTTGTCATGATTCTCTAGTAGAAACTTTGGGGCACTCTTTGAGGTTCTATGTGTTGGTTGAATAGATGAATCTGAGATTGTGTGATGCATATCGTATAATCATACCCACGGATACTTGAGGTGACATTGGAGTATCTAGGTGACATTAGGGTTTTGGTTGATTTGTGTCTTAAGGTGTTATTCTAGTACGAACTCTAGGGCTGTTTGTGACACTTATAGGAATAGCCCAACGGATTGATTGGAAAGAATAACTTTGAGGTGGTTTCGTACCCTACCATAATCTCTTCGTTTGTTCTCCGCTATTAGTGACTTTGGAGTGACTCTTTGTTGCATGTTGAGGGATAGTTATGTGATCCAATTATGTTATTATTGTTGAGGGAACTTACACTAGCGAAAGTATGAACCTTAGGCCTTGTTTCAACGCATTGCAATACCGTTTACGCTCACTTTTATCATTAGTTACCTTGCTGTTTTTATAATTTCAGATTACAAATACCTTTATCTACCATCCATATACCAATTGTTTCACCATCTCTTCACCAAACTAGTGCACCTATACAATTTACCATTGTATTGGGTGTGTTGGGGACACAAGAGACTCTGTTATTTGGTTGCACGGTTGCTGGAGAGAGACCATCTTCATCCTACGCCTCCTACGGATTGATAAACCTTAGGTCATCCACTTGAGGGAAATTTGCTACTGTCCTACAAACCTCTGCACTTGGAGGCCCAACAATGTCTACAAGAAGAAGGTTGTGTAGTAGACATCAAGCTCTTTTCTGGCGCCGTTGCCGGGGAGGTTAGTGCTTGAAGGTATATCTTTAGATCTTGCAATTGAGTCTTTTAGTTTCTTGTTTTATCACTAGTTCAGTTTATAAAAGAAAACTACAAAAAATGGAATTGAGTTTGTCTCATACGCTTCATCTTTTTAATATCTTTCGTGAGTATGATGGAAAGGATAATTGTGCTCAAGTGCTAGAAGAAGAGATCTCTAAAATGTTTGGCACTAAATATTTGAATGATGAGCATGATTGCAATGTTGTCAGTACAAATTCTTTGAATATCCATGATGCTAATGATGATTGCACTAGTTATGATGAAGATGCCTCCTATAAACATGTCAATTTTTGTGGAGTAGACTGGGTTTGCAAGTACACACCAAATAGGGAAGATAGATATTGCAAGAGGCATAAGTACTTAGAAACCAAATTGTTGCAAGAAGAGCTAGATGAATGTGCTGAAAATTTATCTTTTCTTTGCCCTACTTGTGAACTTTGCGATGAACGTGATCATTTTAGTACCCAATGCAAATTGTTTCATGAGCGTATCGTGTCCAAAAATTGTGATGACTTGATTTCCCTTGCACATCATAATGAACTTAGTTTGCTCTTGGGTTATGAAGAAATTAAACGTAGAACTAAGGATATCCAAAATTTGCCTTGATAAAGTTCTTCATTTTGATCTAGAGGAAATTTATATGTATTGCACGGTGAATTGCATT
This sequence comes from Triticum urartu, assembly GCF_003073215.2. Taxonomy (NCBI): domain Eukaryota; kingdom Viridiplantae; phylum Streptophyta; class Magnoliopsida; order Poales; family Poaceae; genus Triticum; species Triticum urartu. The sequence continues at coordinate 208,997,132 of NC_053028.1, read as the reverse complement.
GAAAATCCTTATATTGCCAATTACATAAAGAAAAGAAAACAAATAGAAGATGAAGAGAATGCTAACGAAAGGGAAGAGACTTCCCAATATTCTCCTATTATTTCTTATGATGAATCAGGTAACGAAGAGGAGCCCTCTATTCAACCAATATCATTAATAAGGAGCTCCAAAAAGAGGATTGAACCCACACATGATGTGGTGAAGAAGAAGAAAAGAAAAAGGAAGAGAGGTAAAAAGGTATCTCTCCCAAATAAAGTTGCTCCTATTATTACTATGCCTCATGAAAATGATACACTTGATGATGATCTCGTTATGCCTATTGCTTGTTGTGATGATTATGATTGGGAATATAATGACGCTTCTTATGATCTTGAAAATATTTTTGGCACTTGCTTGGAAGAATATTATAATTGCTATACTATTGGTGCTATCTATACTATTAATGATGAGAGTGATTATGCTTATGATATGAAAATGCCCAAGCTTGGGGAAGCTATGTTTGATGAGGATGACATATTTGAGAATATATTTGCTGCAATTAATGTTTGTCCCAAGCTTGAGGATGCTATGTTTAATAAAGATGATATTTTTAGTATCCCAAGTTTTGATATGCAAATTTATAATGATAATAACATGCCTCCTACTTATGATAATTATTGTGATGATACATATGCTATAAAAAGTAGTGAGGATTATATTTATAAAACTTGTCATGATTATGGTTACCCCTTTTCTGAACATTACTCTTTTAATGTGGGAACAATTTATAGTATCCAAGTCTCTTATGATACTCCCACTGTCCTGAATGAGAAGAATCTTGCTTATGTGGAGAGTAATAAAATTTCTATGCTTGTAGATCATGAAAAGAATGCTTTAGGTTCTGGTTATATTGTTGAATTCATTCATGATGCTACTGAAAATTATTATGAGGGAGGAATATATGCTTGTAGGAATTGCAATAATATCAAGTTTCCTCTCTATGTGCTTAAAGTTTTGAAGCTATGCTTGTTTTGCCTTCCTATGCTAGTTGATTATTGTTCCCATAAGTTGTTTGCTCAAAAAATCCCTATGCATAGGAAGTAAGTTAGACTTAAATGTTCTAGTCATATTCTTCATGATGCTCTCTTTATGTTTCAATTCTTATCTTCTATATGAGCATCATTGAAATCATCATGCCTAGCTAGGGGCTTTAAACGATAGCGCTTGTTGGGAGGCAACCCAACTTTATTTTTATTCCTTGCTTTTTTCTCCTGTTTAGTAATAAATAATTCATCTAGCCTCTGCTTAGATGTGGTTTTATGCTTTTAATTAGTGTTTGTGCCAAGTAGAACCTTTGGGAAGACTTTGGGAAAGTCTTGTTGATCATGCTGTAAAAAACAGAAACTTTAGCGCTCACGAGAATTGCTGCCATTTTTATTTGGAGAGTGATATTTAGTTAATTATTTTTGAAGATGATTAATAGATAAATTCCTCAGGTCCAGAAATTTATTTTATAATTTTATGAGTTCCATAAGTATACGTTTGATCCATATTACTACAGACTGTTCTGTTTTTGACAGATTCTGTTTTCGATGTGTTGTTTGCTTATTTTGATGAATCTATGGCTAGTAAAATAGTTTATAAACCATAGAGAAGTTGTAATACAGTAGGTTTAACACCAATATAAATAAAATAATGAGTTCATTACAGTACCTTAAAGTGGTATTTTGTTTTCTTATACTAACGGAGCTTACGAGTTTTCTGTTAAGTTTTGTGTTGTGAAGTTTTCAAGTTTTGGGTAAGGATTTGATGGACTATGGAATAAGGAGTGGCAAGATCCTAAGATTGGGGATGCCCAAGGCAACCGAAGGTAATATTCAAGTACAACTAAGAGCCTAAGCTTGGGGATGCCCCGGAAGGCATCCCCTCCTTCCTCTTCGTTCATCGGTAACTTTACTTGGAGCTATATTTTTATTCGCCACATGATATGTGTTTTGCTTGGAGCGTCAATTTATTTTGTTAGAATTTTATTGATGTTATTTATAACAATGTTTTGCATCTTTTATTTCAATAAAATTGGCATTGATAGCCTTTACTATGCCTATGTTACAAGTATACATGTTGCTGTTTGAAAACAGAAAGTTTACCGCTGTTGCAATGATTCCCTAGAAAAGTAATAATGTGATAAAATGTTGAAACCTTTTGCATGTTAAGATCTGATAAATTTAATACAGTGGGGATTTTATTTCATAATTTTTCAAGCTAGGGAAGTATGGATGTTGCTGCTTTCTTTACAGACTATCCTGTTTAGGCAGATTGCTGTTATGTTTGCATTGTTTGCTTCTTTAATGATTCTATTTGAGGATATGACTATTAAATATGCAGATGAATTTAGTATGCAATGTTGAATAATAATTTTAGTGATTTGCTACAGTAGAGTATGATAAGGTTTTTGCAATGGTTTATACTAACTTATCTCACGAGTCCTTGTTGAGTTTTGTGTGGATGAAGCTTTTGAGATTTAGGGAGACCTTGATATGAGAGGAATTAAGGAGACACAAAAGCTCAAGCTTGGGGATGCCCAAGGCATCCCAAGATAATATTTCAAGAAGTCTCAAGCATCTAAGCTTGGGGATGCCCCGGTTGGCATCCCACCTTTCTTCTTCAACAACTATCGGTTAGTTTCGGTTGATCCTAAGTTTTTGCTTCTTCACATGATGTTTGCCATTCTTAGAATGTCATTTTATTTTGCTTTGCTTGCTGTTTGAATAAAATACCAAGATATGAAATTATTAAATGTTAGAGAGTCTTCACATAGTTGCATAATTATTCGACTACTCATCGATCTTCACTTATATCTTTCGGAGTAGTTTTTCATTTGCTCACTTATATCTTTTAGAGCATGGTGGTAGTTTTATTTTGAAGAAATAGATGAACTCTCATGGTTCACTTAGATTATTTTGAGAGTCTTAATAGCATGGTAATTTGCTTAAAATCCTAATATGCTAGGTATTCGAGAATAATAAAATTCTCTTATGAGTGTGTTGAATTCTATGATAAGTTTGATACTTGATAATTGTTTTGAGATATGGAGATGGTGATATTAGAGTCATGCTAGTTGAGTAGTTGTGAATTTTAGATATACTTGTGTTGAAGTTTGTGATTCCCGTAGCATGCACGTATGGTGAACCGTTATGTGATGAAGTCGGAGCATGATTTATTTATTGCCTTCCTTATGAGTGGCGGTCGGGGAGGAGCGATGGTCTTTTCCTACCAATCTACCCCCCTAGGAGCATGCGCGTAGTACTTTGTTTCGATAACTAATAGATTTTTGCAATAAGTATGTGAGTTCTTTATGACTAATGTTGAGTCCATGGATTATACGCACTCTCACCCTTCCACCATTGCTAGCCTCTCTAGTACTGCACAACTTTCGCCAGTACCATAAACCCCCATATACATTCCTCAAAACAGCCACCATACCTACCTATTATGGCATTTCCATAGCCATTCCGAGATATATTGCCATGCAAATTTCCACCGTTCCATTTATTATGACACACTCCATCATTGTCATATTGCTATGCATGATCATGTAGTTGACATCGTATTTGTGGCAAAGCCACCGTTCATAATTCTTTCATACATGTCACTCATGTATCATTGCACATCCCGGTACACCGCCGGAGGCATTCATATAGAGTCATATCTTGTTCTAAGTATCGAGTTGTAATTCTTGAGTTGTAAGAAAATAAAAGTGCGATGATCATCATTATTAGAGCATTGTCCCAGTGAGGAAAGGATGATGTAGACTATGATTCCCCCACAAGTCGGGATGAGACTCCGGACGAAAAATAAATAAAAGAGGCCAAAGAATCCCAAATAAAAAAAAGAAAGAAAAGAGGCCATAAAAAAGAGAAAAGGCCCGAATAAAAAAAATAAAAAATGAGAGAAAAAGAGAGAAGGGACAATGCTACTATCCTTTTACCACACTTGTGCTTCAAAGTAGCACCATGATCTTCATGATAGAGTCTCCTATGTTGTCACTTTCATACACTAGTGGGAATCTTTCATTATAAAACTTGGCTTGTATATTCCAATGATGGGCTTCCTCAAAATGCCCTAGGTCTTCATGAGCAAGCGAGTTGGATGCACACCCACTACTTTCTTTTGTTGAGCTTTCATACATTTATAGCTCTAGTGCATCCATTGCATGGCAATCCCTATCCACTCACATTGATATCTATTGATGGGCATCTCCATAGCCCGTTGATACGCCTAGTTGATGTGAGACTATCTTCTCCATTTTTGTCTTCTCCACAACCACCATTATATTCCACCTATAGTGCTATGTCCATGGCTCACGCTCATGTATTGCGTGAAGATTGAAGAAGTTTGAGAACATCAAAAGTATGAAACAATTGCTTGGCTTGTCATCGGGGTTGTGCGTGATTTAAATATTTTGTGTTGTGAAGATAGAGCATAGCCAGACTATATGATTTTGTAGGGATGAACTTTCTTTGGCCATGATATTTTGAGAAGACATAATTGCTTAGTTAGTATGCTTGAAGTATTATCATTTTTATGTCAATATGAACTTTTGTCTTGAATCTTATGGATCTGAATATTCATATCACAAGTAAGAAGAATTACATTGAAATTATGCCAACTAGCATTCCACATCAAAAATTATCTTTTTATCATTTACCTACTCGAGGACGAGCAGGAATTAAGCTGGGGATGCTTGATACGTCTCCAACGTATCTATAATTTTTGATTGCTCCATGCTATATTATCTACTGTTTTGGGCAATATTGGGCTTTATTTTCCACTTTTATATTATTTTTGGGACTAGCCTATTAACTGGAGGCCCAGCCCAGATTTGCTGTTTTATGCCTATTTCAGTGTTTCAAAGAAAAGGAATATCAAACGGAGTCGAAAAGGAACGAAATCAACTGGAGAAGTTATTTTTGGAAGGAAACCTACCGGATAGACTTGGACCCTACGTCAGAAGATGAAGGAGGAGCTCACAAGGGTAGGGGGCGCGCCCCCTGCCTCGTGGCCCCCCCTTCAGTCCACTGACGTACTCCTTTCACCCATATATACCCACGTATCCTAAAACTTCCAGAACAGAGATTAGATCGGGAGTTCCGTCGCCAGAAGCCTCCGTAGCCATCGAAAGCCAATCTAGACCCGTTCCGGCACCCTGCCGGAGGGGGGGGAATCCCTCTCTGTTGGCCATCTTCATCATCCCGGTGCTCTCCATGACGAGGAGGGAGTAGTCCTCCCTCGGGGCTGAGGGTATGTACCAGTAGCTATGTGTTTGATCTCTCTCTCTCTCGTGTTCTTGAGATGATACGATCTTGATGTATCGCGAGCTTTGCTATTATAGTTAGATCTTATGTTTCTCTTCCCGCTCTTCTCTCTTGTAATGAATTAAGTTTCCCCTTTGGAGTTATCTCATCGGATTAAGTCTTTAAAGATTTGAGAACACTTGATGTATGTCTTGCCGTGGATATCTGTGGTGACAATGGGATATCACGTGATTCACTTGATGTATGTTTTGGTGATCAACTTGCGGGTTCCTCCCATGAACCTATGCATAGGGGTTGGCACACGTTTTCGTCGTGATTCTCTAGTAGAAACTTTGGGGCACTCTTTGAGGTTCTATGTGTTGGTTGAATAGATGAATCTAAGATTGTGTGATGCATATCGTATAATCATACCCACGGATACTTGAGATGACATTGGAGTATCTAGGTGACATTAGTGTTTTAGTTGATTTGTGTCTTAAGGTGTTATTCTAGTACGAACTCTAGGGCTGTTTGTGACACTTATAGGAATAGCCCAACGGATTAATTGGAAAGAATAACTTTGAGGTGGTTTCGTACCCTACCATAATCTCTTTGTTTGTTCTCCGCTATTAGTGACTTTGGAGTGACTCTTTGTTGCATGTTGAGGGATAGTTATGTGATCCAATTATGTTATTATTGTTGAGGGACTTACACTAGCGGAAGTATGAACCCTTGGCCTTGTTTCAACGCATTGCAATACCGTTTATGCTCACTTTTATCATTAGTTACCTTGCTGTTTTTATAATTTCAGATTACAAATACCTTTATCTACCATCCATATACCACTTGTATCACCATCTCTTCACCGAACTAGTGCACCTATACAATTTACCATTGTATTGGGTGTGTTGGGGACACAAGAGACTCTTTGTTATTTGGTTGCAGGGTTGCTGGAGAGAGACCATCTTCATCCTACGCCTCCTACGGATTGATAAACCTTAGGTCATCCACTTGAGGTAAATTTGCTACTGTCCTACAAACCTCTGCACTTGGAGGCCCAACAACGTCTACAAGAAGATGGTTGTGTAGTATACATCAATAGGCCATTTTCTCGGCCAGCTGAATGAAGCTCTCCTCGTCTTGAAAGATTCGCAGCCCAACAGGCCTGATAAAGCGACTTACTTGACAAATCACAAAAGAACTGGGCTAGCCATTTTCAGAAAGAAAAAAAACTATTTGGCTGGTCTGTGGTAAACATAAAAGAAAAGGTTGTCTAGACAGGCCAGAGTGTCCCGCACAGCCCAGTTGACACCCTGCTTCCGTCTCAAAAACAAATTAGATAAATGCCACTCCAATTATGGTTATTCATAAAAATGCCACTGCAATATCCAAACTTTGAAAAATGCCACTGCAATTTTTGCAAACTTTGAAAAACTCCATTGCAGTTTTCAAACTTTGAAAAACGCCACTCCAGACTCCAAAAAATGCCACTAGAAATGGCATGAAATGCCATTTTTCAAAGTTTGGAAATTGTAGTGGCATTTATCGGATACACCAGATTTGGAGTGGCATTTATCAAATTAACCCAAAACAAAAATAACTGGGCGAGCTGCTGGGTCCCTGGTGTCAGCCGCTCGTTGTGCAATTCTCTCATTTATTGACTACGTTGACAATGGCATGGGACCCAGATGTCAGAAATCCACTAGGAGGAGCCATTTTTTATTGGCTTGAAATAAGGAGGCACTTGCTTGCATACTGCCATGACCTTGGCGGGTCTCTGATGTCATCCTCTCCACGTACAATCATCTCCTGATTGTGTATGCGTCAACTTGCTAGGCTCACAACTCAGCCTCTAAACCATGGAGGACAAATACAACCCATTTAAAAAAGTAACAGCCCATTCCATACGTTCAAACGGAAAGTTCAACATTCAGACCGAAGTAATAGGTCTGATCCACATATAGAGTACTGAACTTCCACGTTGACAGCCATCGTAGCCTAGTTAACTATCTACTCCCACTAACACTCTAGTAGCGTACAAGTACTAACTTACTCTTAGCTAACTAGACGATGCCGTCCACCATCTGCTGTCCATGCTAAACACCGGCACCGGCGTCCTCCGCCTCGCCTCGGACTTGCCAGAGGTGCGATAGGGCGCGTTGCTCGTGCGCATTGGCCCTTTCCGTGCCGGCGTGGTCCACCGAAGCTTCGACTTCCCAGCGGGAAACCCACTTGACGAGCTGGTAGTAAAAATCGGTGTCACGAACGCGTGCGTGCCCGACAGCCTCCAGGGCTACTTGCCGGGCGCCGGCCTCCACGTAGTCAGCCCAGATGCGGGAGCTCTGCTCGCGACTCAGAGCGTCGGTGCACTACTGCTCCATGTCCCGCTGGCGGCGCAAATCGGCGATACGCTGCTCCTCCGCCAGGCGGTCGCGCTCCAACAACTCCTGCTCCTCCGCCATGCGGGCGCACTCCAACAACTCCTCGATCTCTGCATTGCCATCTAAAGACAGATAGAATGCCTCCTCCCTCCGTCTGCCTTCCGGTGAAAACCCGAACACTAGTTCTGGCGGTGACCGCCTCCGGCGTCGCCTGCCGCGGGCAGGCAGGGGCATGGCGGACGTGGCGAGCGACGTCGGGCCGGTGGGGGCTTATGAGGATATGGCGAGTTGGGTCATGGTGGCACCTGAGAAGGCCGGGAAACAATACTTATAGGCGGAAGGTAGCGCGACGGTCATCGGAATTCAATGCATAATGGCTTAGCGCGCCAGCTTGCCATGGAAAACTAGAGAAACTGAAATTATGACTGTGTCGTCCCGTCCCGTCTGGGTCGCACGCCGGCATGGCGGTCAAACGAGTGCACTCGAATCATCTCCCTCCTTGTCAATAATGATTCCACGGATTTAAAGCATATCTTTTTTCACATCAGTTAGCTGCCTTAATTATGGTCGGCTGTATGCAGGCACTCAGAATTGCTCGCAGGCAGTACGTGAAGCAGCATGCAACGAGTCGCAGCCGAGGGCACGCATGCAGTCACTTAAATCGCTGGAATTAATTAGGCTTAAACTTCTGCATGCCGTTAATTATTGCCATGCCTTGGTCTTGCTGCGTTGCTCACGGGACTAATAAATCTCGAAGGGAGGGAGTACCTTGGTTGGTGAGAGGTTTGAATTAAGCCCTGCAAACCGGAAAGGAGGTACTCCCTCCGTTTTTATTTAGTTCGCATATTAGCTTTGGTCAAAGTCAAGCTTTACAAACTTTGACCAAGTTTAGATTCAAAAATATTAAGATATACAATAACAAATCAACAACAAAAATATTAAGATATGCAATAACAGATCATATACAAATATGTAGCTCCAAAAGGAGAGATCTAGAAAAAACATCTGTTCTTCCTACTAACATGGATGCTTCTCTTGGCCAACATTCAGTACAGACTGAAAGACAAATTTGTTTGTGAAGTCTACAATTCCGCTTGCAAACGTAAGTGGTTTCACCAACAGCTGGAACCATGAGAATGAACCACACATGATAGAGGAACATCCATTGCAATATGATTTGGTCTTCTCTCGATCACACCGCAAGACTATTTTTGGAATACAAACTTTAACTTAGGAAAAACGATGCCCATTGTATAATCAGACCAAAGCAATGAAGCACCTAGTGTTAGCCAATAAATAGTACAATACTACTTTTCTGCAGTCCATGAAGTGACTATCCAATCTTTCTGTGTCTATTTTCAAATGGCACTGCATGCAGTGACTATACTATTCTCTTGTGCAGTTCAACCAAAATTGCGAACACTTTGTTTGTTTGCCAAATAGCAACGGGCAGACATCTCTGTCTGCACAAATATCAAGCAGCTAGTAAACATATACCACACCTTGTATTTTCGGTTTAAACATGTCTCTTCCGCTTAGCATCTGTCATGTTCTGCACTGGACAATCTGATACAGTTATGTTTTGCCCTGGACAATTTCATACTGAATTGATTTGCTAGTTCAGAGTAGAAATATAGTGCCTATTCTTCATCAGTCCAAGGATATCCATGTTCGCAGTGATGGAAGAGGTGAAATCAATACAACCGAAATTGAGCATCCAATCATTGAATCCTGTCCTGCACCTCCAATGTAGGTCCACCCTGCCAATAAATTCACATGGAAACCACTAGTATTACTATCTAATGACAATACAAAAAGAGTAGCAAGATAGTAGCAAACCATGTACCTTCGTAATGAACAGCTCATAGTGCCACCAATTGGATATAAAGGTTTGGAAAAAACATGCTCCTAATGTTGAACCAGTTGGACTTTTTGTGCAGTTCCACTAAAATCGAGCATCCCTGTTTGCATAGATATTGAAAGTGTGATTACTCTAAAAGTGGCACTAGTTGAAGAATAGACTCACAAATATAAGCATTCCAATTTCATAATGGGAAAAGGTAGCAAGACTGTTTCTAACCACCTGTTTGAAGGAATAAATAAAGCAACATCGGCTGATGTCAGGAAGGCATACAGAGTTTTTTCTGAAAAACTGAGCCATTCCTGACCTTTCCTCTTCTTTTAAGAAAATTTTGTGCAGTTCTACTAAAAGAAAATGCCATCACCGCCTTGACAATTCAGTGACACTGTACAAAAGGAAATGACTTAACATTACATCATGATGTCAGGTATGTAGTCGACAGGCATTAGAGACAAACATACAGACCTCCTCCGATAACATAATGAACATTAATTTTAACAAAGGTGTGACTAGCTTTACTGGGATAATTTGAGTGAACTCTACACCCTTTGTTCCTTAATATAAGACATTTTCGCGGTTCAATTTAAAGTACCCAAACATCTAGTATTTAGAAAAATAGGTAGTAGTTTTCTTGAGCACATATCTGGGAAAGCTTGCCACACTTTATTTATGTCCATACGCTAATGCAACACCATTCGAATACTACAAATATACACTAATCCAGTGGCTAGTGCAACAGAGAGTAGTTAGTTTATTACAGGGTACAGTACAATGGTTTTACTGAACATATTTCAATAAACTCTAGCACTAGAAGGTTTCTATAAGAATTAACAATACAAAATGTAAACGTAACAAGTTTCAGCATTGGTATACTAGCTCTGTATGAGCATTAAACCAAATACAAAAGTCTGAAGGTAACTAGCATTATTAACTAATGACAATATAAAATATTTGCAAACCATGTACCTCCAAGGTAAATATCATTTCGAACTCGGAGGGACCTTAAAAATTGCTATCCCAATCCTGATAATCTATCAAACATAAAAACTTGATCGAACGAATCAATAGAACAGCCGGAGGAGGAGGTGCCCACTCTTGACCTTTCCTCTTGTCTTCATAATTGTCTGTGCAGTTTAACAAAAATAAAATGACATCAGCGCCTTGGCATTTTGGTGACACTGTACAAAAAATTAACTTATCTCATGAAAGTGAGGTATGTAATCTATAAGCATTAACAGTGCAAAAATTTGAAGGTAGTAACAAGTTTCATTGTTGGTATACTGGCTATGCAACATCATTAGAATGCCTTAGCTGAAAAATATTTAATACATCCACAATCAACAGCTAACCCTGAAATAATCCAGTGACATTAAATGGCATTGCTTAAATTTATCGGTGGCATTAGACTGAGAGCGGCATTAGTTAAATGTGGCATCACTTTAGCAGTAGCATTGCTTGACTTGACTACTGGCGTTATACTAACAGCAAAAAAGTGGCAATAAGAGCATGGGAGGCCCATTCGGACAGTGGGCGCACCAGTACGATGTACCTCCACGGACGCAGAGTGGTGAGGGAGGTATGGTTGCCCAGAGCAACAAATATCCATGCAGCATATGTGGATTACGTCCCATTCTTGCTCTCTTTAGCCACCTTTTTCCTATGCGAGGACAACAACCGATCGACCTGGTCATTCTCTATTGCGTTGTCATGCCTTTCTACCCTTCTTCAACCAAGAGACACGAGACTCATTCCTTAGCTACTAATTTTCCCCTTTTCAACCTAGATGCGGGTTCGATGCCTACTCTCTTGGATAGTACAGTCTCCCTTCCTTTCCTTATTCAACCCAGACATGGATTAGTCTGCATGAAGTAGGGTTTCCTTTAATAGTGCAAATTATGGTTTTCGTCTGCGTGGCCAGCAAAGCATCTGATAGCAAATTGGGAAGATGGTGGAGTGGAAAAAGATCCACATGCAACGACGTGGCAGATGGGGCAATAGAACAAGGTTATGGTTCGAAAAGAGGTAGCATACCCGTGGGTCGGCGGGAAGTGGCTTCGCTCGTGGTCGTCGTCCTCCGCACACACTACGGCAGCGAGCTTGGGGACGGAGGCCATCCCGCGCGGGCGCTAGGTCTGAGAGGACGGCCTTGTCATCAGTGCGTGACCTCGCTCGCCGACGACGAGTGCGTCAACGCTGCACATCCTTTTCTTCCCCGGCGGATCTGTGACCACCGGTGAGGAGGGAGAGAGGGGTCGTATTTTTTAGATCTGGAGAGAGGGTGGTAGTGTGAGAAGCAAGTGGGCAGCCCTTAGCAAGAAAGCGCTCAAGCTCCAGCCTATATATCTTTTTTATACTACTAGTACTGGAGGTGGAGTAGTGGTAGAGTAGTTTATATTTTCTCTGCATACAGTACCAGTTAGTCGTGCTTCAAAACTGATCGGCATGCCATTAAAAAAATAAAGGTCGATAACTAATGCGGCACCTCGGGCTAATGCGGCCAGATCGCATTTTGCACGAGAAATTACACACCATGTTTCGTTGACATGTGGTCCCATTCCAACATATCAGTGAGACGACAGCGAGTAGTAGGAGTATTTCCGAATGGACGTGTAGGCCGGGGTGCCTCTTCGTGAACCGTGGCAAACTCGCAACCGTCCACTGACTCTTTGCCTTTCCCTCTCGATTTGGAACTGCTGTCGCATGCTCTTCCTCTCCCTCCTCCATTTTCCTTTAGCCCTTCACCCTTTCTTCTGCCATTGTTCGATCGTCTTCTCCATGGAGGGAACAGGCCAGAAATGACCCCGTTATTCTTGCCCAGATCTAAAAGATGACGTGGTGGAGGAACTCATTGATCAGTGCGACTTCATCACCTCGGCTAGCATGGCAGGTTCGTTCAAGCCCATTCTCGACTCAACTAATAACATCATTACAAAGAACCCAAGAGTCAAGGAGCGGTTTGATCTCCCCTATCTTCTTCGCCGTGACCCTGATGATGACTGGCGCCGACACGACGGAGGCCTTGCCCTGTGCAAGTTAATGCCGCTTGATAATGATATGTATGATGTTAAGATGCCATCGCTTGAGGGCAAGGCTTGGGTGAGCGCAAATGGAGATTGGGTTGTTTACATTGGGTCCAACTGCGAGTGGGAACTTGTGAATGTGTACACTCATCACCGGGTTCCACTTCCAAAAATCTCAGCACACTGCCCAGAGGTTGAGCACATTGGTAATGTACGCACGTTCAAATACGATCATGGTGACTGTATTCTACGGAAGATAGCAATTTGTCGAGTTCCCAACCGCTCTTGGAATTACAACAACTATGATGTTGTTGCTATCTTCGACAAGCTTGTTGCCGTCCTTGATGGTTTCACTCGATAGATATTGCTCAAAAATCAGTTTCTGTACACGGATGAGTACTGTGATGCAATTCAATACGAGCGGCTTGTGTTTGCTGCCACCACTCGTGGCACTGTTTTTGCATGGCATCCTCATAGTTTCGGTACGTTTGTATTCCACCGTAATTATAATGGTTTCATCCACATGCATGCGGGTTAGCAAGTTTCCCTTTACTAATTAACCTTCTTCTTGTGTTTCCGAGGTCCTGTGAACATCCCACCACCTATACTTGAAAATTTTTATAACCAAGGGGGAGATGACGATGGTGATGATCACGAGCATGAGGACGATCAGCGCCCATATACTCTGTGGCGCCTGGCAACTAATTCCGATGGATCACCTCTTCTTGTGTGTATACAACCCACTGATGATGTTACTACTAAGGAAGCAGGTGTTTCCCATGGTCCCACTCTCCGGACCTATTCCAACACCTGTTGCATGGTATTCGGGATGGATACTAGTGTGCTAGTGCCAACTCCTTCTCCCTGGTACAGAATTGATAGTCTTGGAGAAAACTCGCTCTTCCTTGGACAAAACTATCCGATGATGGTGAAAGGCAATCCAACTACTGTTGACACATTTATGAGAAACAACTGTGTCTATACCTCGGACATTTGTGTGGTTCCCTACCCTGGTAGGGATATAGTAGGCCACTTCAGCCTGGATGATCAGTCCTGCGTTGGTTTCCAGATTGACAACCGATGGCCCGTCCTAGAGAATCACTTGTGGTTCAAAGCAAGCGTTTCCAACACCGAGGAATGGTTGAGTTGAAGTTCATTTCATTGCTTGTTATTTGTTGTGTGGTGAAAACTTTAGTATTTATAATGTATCCTCGTTGTCGATGTGGGTTGATGACCTGTTGTATGTAATAAAATGATATGCGTGTGATAAACTTACTAAATTTATGAATGGCTTTTGAGTCGCTTCTCTGAGTGAGTGGTGCGACGAGGCAAAAAAATATTTTCCGAATACATAATTGTACATGCATTGCAACAGGTTATCGGATAAGGCCAATCAACAATAGTAGTACACTATTTGTACTAGCTTCAGATGCTTCGCGCGTTGGGCGGGTGTTTTTACTGTAGCCATATGTTAATGTGTTCGCTGTACGTAACCAGCACCTCGAATCCTCGATACTACTACTATATAGTAGGAGTAAGTAGTAGGGAATAGTAGGGTGGCATGTGCCAGAACAAGCATTCACGTCCAGGAGTACGGCACACGCTACCACCACGACATCCATCTGACACCATATTATTTCTTGGAGTCCGTGCTAGAGCAATCTCTTCAACCTCGTTGTTTCTCTAACTTCAGCCATCGCGCGGCGGGTGAGGTGGGGGTTTGCCGATAGTCGGTTTCCTTAACTGCGGTCCCACTTGTGAGGCCAACTCCAACGCACGACCCCAAACACACCTCCCTTTTGCACGGACTCCAACGATAATTTTGACTAGAAAAGCAAGACCAAAGAAAACAAGAACCACAAGAATACATTTCACTACTCCTGTAAGTTGGATTAGTGCCTTCTCGATGCATCCATTGTTGATCTGCGGAGGCTCGATCTTGCGTCTGTGCTAGCTAAAAGTGATAGAACATCTACTAAATTGCGCTCTATCAATATATGGATGTACTCTTCTTCCCAATACAAAAACTTGCATCCATTCTACTCCCTCCGTTGCACAATACATGCCTTCTATTTGTCAAAATATATATGTATCTAGACATGTCTTAGTATATAGGTACATCCATTTTTGGACAAATGGAAGTCAAGTATTTTGGAATGGAGGGAGTACACAATAAATTTTTTAAGTTAGCACAACTAGTCTAATCTGATAGCAGAACCGAAGATTTGGTCGGGTTCTTCCACCTTTTGCCGACACGTGGGACATCCAGCATCCAGGTCGTGTCATGAAAGAAAATAGAGTGGTAGTTGAAGCCACGAGATGTGCATCTTGGGTTAAACTGTAAATAGAATCTTACTACTCTTGAGTAACTCCAAAAGCGGCCACCGAACATCTTTATTGGATTTGTTTTTCATCACCAGCTCGTCGAGGTGAAAGATGTGCAAGTTCAGTGGGTCCTCTTGCGTTTTCACTGACATGTGGGGCCGCATGTGAGCAAATAGACGATGGGCTCCGCGCGTCCACTGGCTGGCTGAGAAGAGAGATAGAGGAGGGCTGAGCACGGACTACAGGAAATTTTTTCTACGTACCTCGATATAGGCTCGATATAGTGGGGTGGCATGGGCCATAACTCAGTAGCATTCACGTCTAGCAGTACGGCACACGCCACCTACACGATTTTTCCATGGCCTTCTACTCCTAGATGTGTACACGTGTGCTGGTGTGTGTTGTGTGCTGGATGTGCGCGAGTGCGTCCTTCTGTGCATGCCACCGCGCAATGGTGAATTGTGCGCGAGTGCGTCCTTCGTGCGCAAGAAGTTTGCCCTCAATGCGCCCTCAATTTACTAGCGTGCGGGGTGCTACCCCGAGTGGTTTCAGCTTTGTTTACTTCACTGCATGTCAGATGGGCCTCTAGTTTACTTATTTTCACCCATTGCCACATGGGCCAGGACATGAAGATACAGAACACGAGCTGACAAGGCAGCATGTGGATTGGTTGACCGGTCAACTAAACAATATACGGAGCTATACGCTGACACAGTGAGCGTATAATCCGTCGGTATAGAGAGTTCGAGTGAGAGGGGAGGCCCGTGAGAGATAGCGGAGAGAGAGAGAAAGAGCTACTCCCTCCATTCGATAATGTAGTTCCAACATTTTTTTAAGTCAAACTTTTGAAACTTTGACCAAGTTTATAAAGAAATTACTTATATCTACAATATCAAAGATAAATGATAGTATGAAGTAAGTACATGTTGTGATGAATCTAATGATCGTTCCAGACGTAAATGTTTTTCTCCACATATACCTGGTCAAACGTTTCTGAGGTTTGACTTTTCAAAACATCCATATGCTTATGGACGTGACAGAGTCCCTAACAAGAGAGAGAGAGAGAGAGTGAAAAAAGTGTGTGTGCGTGTGTGAAAGAGACATGGACAACACACGATAAAAGTAGAGAAAAAGCGTGTGTGTCTTATGCAAACATATCACACATGCATCTTCGATAACGGAGGCAAGGTGAGGAGATAGTGTGTGGTTGTTTGGAACCGAGAGAGCAAGACCCCTAGCACGTGGCCAAGAGGGGTCTGACAAACAAGGGAGAGAGGTCGAGAGAGACGTACGGAGAAAATGCAGACATGGGGAGGAGAGAGTGTATGTTTGTCATAGAGAGATCCCCTGGAGATTGTGATGGGACTACATGGGTGGGAGATCGAGTGACAAGGTGTGTGCGCGATAGAAGATGCCCCGAGAGATATCGAGATAGACGTATGGATGGAAGGAGACAATACGTGTGTTCCTGTTGGCTAGTAAGAGATAATCATACTTAGGAGGGGGGGAGTGCTTGTGCCTATGATGGATTGAGGGATTATGGTACTTAGGGGGGTGCGTGTCACATGGAGAGAGAACAAGGGCCGAGATTGTTGGATGGGTCTATATGTATAGCGCGAGCGAGACATGTGTATGTGCGAACCAGGGAGATATACGGCCAGTTTGGCTTGCGTCCTGAGCATCTTTTGCCTGGCCTGGGGTTGTGGCTGGATTTCATGCACGCTTGTTTGGTTGCTACCCTATGAAAAAGAAAGCCCACCTGGCCTGGGTTCCCTTGCACTTTAATTAGCCTGGCTGAACTCCAGACACTGCAAGTAGCCTGGCCCAGGCAACCGATTTCGAACGCCTGGTCATGCCTGGTCGTGTGGCCACGAGGCTAACAACAACATGGATGGATATTAGCATTAAATAATTAATGCATGGATTGATTGATGGGACGTTGATGCTTTGCCTGGCCCAAGCATGAACCAAACGCTTCAGCACCACACAAGCCTGGCCAGGCAGAAATGTTTTACATCTCACGTCCAGACCAGGAAGTATCAGCCATCCAGGCATGAGGGTCAGGTCACGAACCAAACTAACCAATAAAGTTTGAGAGAGATTGAGGAGCCCCGATAAGGCTGAGTGGTGCGTCAGATAGCTGAGAGGGGGAAAGAGATATTCCATCCGCTCGATAATGCAGTGCATGTAAATTTTTTAGAAGTCAAACTTTGGAAAATTTGATCAGGTTTACGCAAATGTTATATATATCTACAATACCAAAGATACATCATACAAAACTACCTCTCATGGTGAATCTAATGGCATATGTTTGCCGTACTAGATGTAATTATTTTTCTCCACGTACATGGTCAAACTTTGTGATGTTTGACTTTTCAATAAATCTATATGCTATGGACCGAGGAGAGTGCCTCAGTCGAGACATATCAAGTGCGTGTGAAGGAGAATGAGTAAGTGTGCAAAAAGAGTATGTGCGTGAAAGAGAAAGTGACAACAAACGATACATTAGAGAGAGTGTGTGTTTTTTCGTTTCTTATGCGAACATATCACGCATGCATCTCCAAGATGGAAAAGCGAGGCGAGGAGATACACGAAGATAGCTAGTGTGTGATTGTTTGCAACGGAGAGAGACACCCCTGTAGCACATGTCCAATAGAGGTGTGGCCAACAAGGAACAAAGGTCGAGAGGGACACATGGATGGCATGGACGCATGAGGAGGGAGAGAGGGTGTGTTTGTGATAGAGAGATCCCGTCGAGATCGTGAGGGGACTATATGGGTGGGAGATCGAGGGAGTGCGTGCGCGATAGAAAGATGCCCCGAGAAAAATCGAGATAGACCATGCACATGTTTGTGATGGAGACTAAGATTAGCTAGTCATATACATATAGGGGGGACTGCGTGTGCCTACAATTGAGTGAGAGACCATCATAATTGGCTAGCTGGGCATGAGATTGTGTGTGTGCGCGTGTGAAATGGAGAGAGAACGAGGGGGAGAGATAGAGTTTTAGATGGGCCTATCGAGTGCGAGTGAGATATGCATGTGTATGTGTGACCCGGGTGGATGGAGAGTTTGAGAGAGGGGGGAAGAGCTCCGAGACAACATAGTGGTGCGTGAGAGAGTTACAGGCAAAGAGCCGAGGAATCTGTGTGCGTACGATGAGTGCACGCAAGATATCTAGCTTGGACTAGCTAGAGTATCATACATAGTGTGCGAGAGAGACCTATAAATGGCGTATATATGCATGCGAACTAGAAAGACCCCCCCACACAAACACAAAGAGAGACAGAGAGAGATGGAGACAAAGGGAGAGGGACGAACAAGGTTTTTGTGTCGGATTCATGCGACAGAATTGAAGATTGTCGGCGAGAAAGAGAGAGAGAGAACAGGAGTCCGGGAGAGGGGGAGGTCGCGTTTTATGCATCAAAGACTGACATAAACCATGTTTCGATATAAACTTGCATTCAAATATTTAAATTGGAGAACATGTTGTCTGCAATCCACACATGAAGGGTATATGCGTATATCAAACAAGTTCATTAATTTGACTTTCAACATGCTCATGGAGTACTATAATACTGTACAACATGCTACTCGATTGAGGTGTTCAATTTTGGATTTAGTTCACTATTTTGACCTAGTGAACGAGCTATTTCATTGAATCGAGATATTTCATTTTGGGTTTGATTCGCGTTTTTGAGTGGGTCAACTATTTGTCATATAGTAAATCGCTAGCAACGAGCATGTAAAAACACATTACTCCCGAGCATCATCTCTCCATCTAAAAAAGAAGTGGCAAGCTAATATTTCAAAATTTGATCCGAATCGACTTGGTAAGGTAGACGTGGATGCTCGTTCTCCCAAAATTTGAACGAACCGTTAAACATCCTCTCTGCTCGGTGGAATTCGCCCGAGCAAATAAATGGGAGACGCGAAATTACCATCCTATGTGGGACACTCATCAATTGGCCCGTTGTACATCGAGGGTAGGTTCGTAACTTCATCCAAGCGCGCCTTCTCCTCGGCCGAAATGACATGTGCCGAATAATTCATAAACCATGGTTGGCAAAACACGCTCTCCTCGCCCGAAATAGCTCGCGCCCACTATTTCAAAACACGCTCTCCTCGCCCGAAATCGCTCGCGCCCACTATAGTTCAAAACACGCCCGAAATTGCTCCCGCCCAGAGAAGCAAAGTTACTCTACTATCCCCGACCCTCAGCACACAGACCCAAGCCGAGAAGCCTATAGGCAAGGGTAGAACTGTAACTCCCCCTGACATTTCAGACAAATGCGTCTGTAAGACATGGTTCCACTCCCCTCCCAATTTCCCCTGCCCGCCCCCATTCATACCTCGTGGGCGCCAAATCACCTTCTCCCCGGGAAGCTCCCTTCTCCCGAGCCGCGAAACCTCAGCCCCACCTCCATGGCGCCCCCACCGCACCAATTTCTCAGCCGCCCTCCTCCCTAATGCCAGAGACGCTGTCCATTTGCCATCGTGCACTGGGCCGTGTGCCTCTTACTCCGTGCTGCTGGTGCTACCTCGACGACGGCCGCGTGAACCGTACCGGAGCCGATTCACCCCCGCCGTTGTTCACAATGCCAGAGCGGCTCCAACTTTGGATCCGTCTAGAGTCTTGGCGCTGCTTCGGCGTAGCCGTCGACCATCGCGACATCGCTCTTTCCCTGCCGCCGGTCGCCACCGCAATCGCGCCGGCCTCACCGACTCGGCAGCTAGACCTGCCTACTTCACCATGCCGCCAGATAGGTTGCACCCTCATCTCAAATCACTTTATTTAGGTGTGAGTTGTCTGAATTTTTATTCTGGGCTAATCGATTTGCAATGGGAAGCAGCACCCCTCGAGGCGGCGGAGCTCCTAGGCTGCTGGTTGGCCGGTGTCTAACGTAAGGGTGCGGGGCCGCAAAGTTCGCTACGGAAGCAGCGCTTAGATGGCTATCTTTTAGCGTTGTGTGGGTTGAAGGTACTGTCGCCGCCGGATCTGGATGACGGGGAGTCTTTGTGGATTGGCCCGGGGGCGATGCAACCACGGCAGTGCGGTGGGGCGGGGAGTGGGGTTTTGGCCGGGGCCACAGACGGCGGAGGCAGGCTGCTCTGCCGTTGGTCGCTGGCACTTCGGGGAAGATTCCGAACAAGTGTCAGCCAGGAGGCACAAGACGGCCAGCCATCCGGAGTAGATTGGACAATACCAAAATAGAATAAAATCATGTGAACCCAATTTAGTCTTCAGTCAACAGACGTGTGATCACTCTCGTACCTTGCTGTTGATCTCTTAGTGTATTTCTTCAGATTAAAGAGATATGTCGTTCTTAACATTATGCGTTATCTGCATCTTCAGACACACCGTCTTCCGACTCACCGCAGCTGCTCCAACAAGGGAAACATACACCAGAAGGGAGCCATAGTCCCCACTCAACAGTTCCCTGCATCGAATGCGCGTGCCTGACATGCACAGCCACAACAACTGCAGGGCCATCCACAAGTCAGCACATGATGCTCACTCCTATGGATGGCAGCCAGATAGGTTGTACCCTCATCTTACTTGTGTGCAACATTTATGGCTTTGTTATTCATCTAAGCATGGAAAATAGATCATCACATTTCACTGTATATTCATGCTGATCTCTTACGGGTCTTGTTCAGGAGTTAACACTGTTCCATAGTTCAGCTAAGATACTTGTTCTTTAGGTAACACTATTCCATAGTTATCATCCATCAGCCAATGCTATCCCACAGGCTGGTGATTATAGTATTATACGACTTCTAGTATTTCCTATGTTGTTCTTTAATACTTTTGTGTGCCATCTAGTTAATCTCGAGTACAAACAATACATATTCTGTAGCTTTCATCTGTGTTCTCCCTTTAGTTTATGAGACCTGTTGCTGCTAGTTAACCCCAGTCCTACTATTTATGTCGTCTCCTACAGGCACTCATTACATAAATCTAACTACTAGTTGTCTTCCATGCATGTTAGATATAATTGCACACAGTGATATATCCACAAGAACCTCATGGAGCAATGTAAAGGCCAATAAACTTGATGTCAATGATACCCAATATGATGGAACATGTAAAGGCTGTTCTTCAGAAAACTTGCAGAAAGATGATGAATCCTCTTCACCCCACAAGGTCCTTGCTCTAACTTGGCCTGTGATATGGGTACTACATGCATATAATGTCCTGGAGTGTATCTACTCTGTTACAATGCCATGTGCCTAGCATGCTGATCATGCATGTAAATATGTCATGCCTTCTTGTTTTTCAGTACCTATTCCATTCATGATAACATGTTTTCAAATTTAAGTACTGTCATTCTACTCTATCGCAATGCCATCTGCTTAATTTGGACATCATGCTTCTGAATATCTTATGCATTGTTATTCATCAGTATGTACTTCATCTGTCTACCATACCATGTTTTTTTACATTGAAGTGATGTTCTAGTGCTCTATTGCAATGCCATCTTATTTTCCCAATCATACACGTGTATGTTGCCTTAGTTATTTCTGTATGTATTCCGCTAGCATACAGTTTTACATTCAACTAGTGTTTTTTTTGCTGTGTTGTCTTGTCGTATCCCTAGCTCTTACACCATACTCCCTCCGTCCGGATTACATGTTGCCGAAATGGATAAAAAAGGATCTATCTAGAACTGAAATACGCCTACACCCATCCATTTTTTCCGGATGGAGGGAATACATGTCAATATGTCATGCCTTTCTATTCTTCAGTACCTATTCCATCTCTCTGCTGTCGCATGTTTTATAATTAAAGCACCATTCTTCTATACAAGGCATGCAAGGGGAAGACGACTATGTTAGAATCTGAAGGGTTACAAACAAGGCCTTTGCAAAAGATCCAAACGCCAGGAGATAATAAACCAACTCCAGTTTTTAAAGATACTGCTCCAGCACAGAGAAACCCAACTTCTACTGATAATAAGCAGATTCCAGTGGCCAAAGAACTAGTCCGCTCCAGTCCAGCAAAAATATGTCAACTCAATTCTAAGAAGCGTGTGCGTATCCTTGCATCATGAAATTTTATAACATGCTGATCATATTTTCTACATGTTTCTTACCCATCTCTCTTTTAGAAAATAAGCTTAACAGATAGAAGATTTTCTGCAATGGTATCGTTTATGAGGGAAGATTCTTGCAGGAATTCTCTGTGCTCCAATGTAGATATAAGTACTTGTTGTATATCACTATATTTTTACATCAGCATGTATTTTGTTAATCGGCGTGAATCCAACCTTTATCTGATCTAAATTTAGTTGTAGCAAAATGTATGATTAAAGGCCACAATGTTGATTTTTGCAAGGAAAACTGCCTGGTAGTTTTGCATCCTGAGCTGCATGAGTGTACTATCTCATATCAGTGGGTTTGAATACTTTGGTTTTGCAGTGGGTTTTTCAGTGTTTTTTTACTGTGTTGTCCTGTCGTATCCCTAGCTCTTACATCATACTCCCTCCATCCGGATTAAATGTCACAGAAATGGATAAAACTGGATGTATCTAGAACTGAAATACGCCTAGACCCATCCATTTATTTCCGTATGGAGTGAATACATGTCAATATGTCATGCCTTTCTATTCTTCAGTACCTATTCCATCTCTGCTGTAGCATGTTTTATAACTGAATCACCATTCTTCTATATAAGGCATGCAAGGGGAAGATGGCTATGTTAGAATCTGAAGGGTTACAAACCAGGTCTTTGCAAAAGATCCAAACGCCAGGAGATAATAAACCAACTCCATTTTTCTTAGATACTGCTCCAGCATAGAGAAACCCAACTCCCACTGATAATAAGCAGATTCCAGTGGCCAAAGAACTAGTCCGCTCCAGTCCAGCAAAAGAATGTCAACTCCATTCTAAGAAGCGTGTGCGTATCCTCGCATCATGAAATTTTATAGCATTCTGATCATATTTTCTACATGTTTCTTACCCGTCTCTCTTTTAGAAAATAAGGTTAAACGATACAAGACTTCCTCCATTGGGATCGTATTCGAGGAAAATATCTTGCGGGAATTCTCTGTGCTCCAGTGCTGATGTAAGTACCTATTGTATATCACTATATTTTTACATCAGCATGTATTTTGTTAATCGGACTGAATCTAACCTTTATCTGATCTAAAATTAGTTGTAGCAAAATGTTAAAGGCGCCAATGTTGATTTTTGTAAGGAAAACTGCCTGGTAGTTTTGCGTACTGAGCTGCATGAATGTGCTATCTCATATCATGCACATTACTGAATTGTAGTGCTTCTCTGGTTGCCCATTCATTCATTGTGTCAATGTTGCTTTCGTATTACCTTACCTGGCTGATGATAGCTGTGCCATATTGTGTTAATTTGGTGTAGGCTAGTTTCCCAAACATTCGTTGTGTCAATGTTGCTTTCCTATTATCTGACTTGGCCAATGATAGCAATGCTAGTGTGTTAATTTTGTGCAGGCTGCTGAAGATAAGAAGACAAACTCTGAAAACAGCAAGGCAACCCCATTGTTTCTTTCCAATAAATCTAGGCCAGGTAATATGGCAATAACTCATGATTAATCTGTTTGGTTCTCGTCCTAATTTATGTTATGATGCAGTGGTAAAGACACTCTCCACTATCAATAATACAAGCCTGCCAAAATCGCCATCTGAATCTGTTCAGTATCCTCTGTCTTGAATGCGACAGAATAAATGTATGTTTTTGAACCAATTAATGGCTGAAGCAATGATGGAAATGGTGGATGAATCAGAGGTGCAGAGTCGTGCAACACAACAACTGATCAATGTTTTCAGAGACAGTGTGACAAAGCAGCAAGAACTTGCCCACATGCTTATGGGCGTCATCTGTGCTGAGGTTGCAGATTGTGACGTTGTAGATGGTTAGGTTCTGCTCATTTATTTGCACTGGCATCAATCTTTGATTGCCCAGTGGATATAATTTCCTGTAATATATTCTGGATGTGCAACGTTATTCCCTGTATGCCGTACCTTTGCTCGTCGTAATGGGCTCAAATTATCTAATTTGGCCTAAAGACATGAACGAACTTTAGTGGGCCCATTAAGTTAATGGGCCGTTACTAGGCCAAAACTTAATGGTCGGCCCTCTTACCTCCCGGGTCATTAACAGGCCGACATCGAAGCGGGCAACAGGTGGCCCCAATTTATTTCACGGGCCGTTAACATGCCGTTACTAAGTTTGGGCTACATATGGCCCAACTATACTGTAGGCCTTTAGCAGGCCGAAAGAGACAGCGGGCTTGTATTGGACCATGAAGAGCATGGGCCGCTAAGAGGCCGAAAGTCAGGTCGTATTGTAAACGGCCCAACTGTGTTGTGGGCCTTTAGCAGGCCGAAATAGAAACCGGGCTGGTATTGGACCATGAAGGGCATGGGCCGTTAAGAGGCCAAAACTAAGGTCCGACTACAAATGGCCCAACTTATTTATGGTCCGTTAACAGGCCGAAAGGCACACAGAGCCGGGAATTGGCCCAACACTTAAATGGGTCGCTAAAAGGCCAAAACTCAGGTCCGACTACAATTGGCCCAACTGATTTATGGGCCGTCAACAGGCTGAAAGTGACCCGGGCCAGAAATTGGCCCAACACTTAAATGGGCCGCTAAAAGGCCGAAACTCAGGTCCAACTACAAATGGCCCATCAGATTTATGGGCCGTCAACAGGCTGAAAGACACACCGGGCCGGAAATTATCCCAACATTTAAATGGGTCGCTAAAAGGCAGAAAGATGTACATCCTGAAAATTGGCCCATCCATTAAATGGGCTGTTAACAGGCCGAAATCTCATCGGGCCGATATTGAGCCCAAATTTATAGCGGGCTGTTAACAGGCTCGAACTGACGATGGGCTGCAATGGTGTCAAATCTTTAATGGGCCGAATTGGCACATCTCGTATGGGCCGTGGGCTTAAATGGACCTGACACAAGTAGGCCTTATATGGGTCGGCCTGCTAATTTTTACTGGGCCGACTTTTTTCATCGGAATTGGCCACTGTTGAGCCGTGCCATGTGTCGACCTATCATAGGCGCCTCCTGTCCAATGAGTAGATGACATCTGTCCCAACGATGAGCCGACACATGTTTCCTCTAGCCAATGATGATTTTACATGTGGAAAATCCCCATTGGTCGGGGCTGTTAACGGGTTATCGGATCCAAAACTCGACCCGATAGCTTAACAACGTTCCGTTAGGTGGATGCCACGTATCGGTCATCCTTGACGAAAGCACTTCTGTGACGCGCGATTTATCGTCATGGAAGTGGACACTTCCGTGATGATAATTTTGGTAATGTCATGGAACACTTCTACGACAGCACAGGTATGACTATCTTGATTCTGTCATAAATTTGTCATGGATGTACATGCATGACAAAAAAAGCGACCTACTGTGACAAACACGTATCATCACGGAAGTGTATTTTTTTGTAGTGGTGACTCCGGCACATAACGAATAGTAAATTTCTCTGTACCCATTAATGGCCCATGATTCACATGGGCCGTTTCCAGCCCGTGTTAGCTTTCGGCCTACTGGCGGCCCATACATTCTTGGGCTCCTTTCCGGCCCTCGATTACTTCTGGACCGTTACTGGCATGTTCCCATAATGGGTCAAATTCGGCCTATGGTTAGAATCAACCCGTTTGTGGCCTGTTAACCCGTTGCGACGTTTCTAGCCCGTCCTATATTCTGGCCCATTAACAACCCGTTATGCCTGTGACAGAATTAAGCCTTTGCTGTCTTCCGGCATGTTAACGGCCCATTACCGTGCTGGCTCGATACCAATTACGCCCATTTACGGCTCATGTGTGCCCATTTATCCGACGGCCCGAGGCCCACCGATTCTACGACCCTTTGGAGGCCCATTTATCTGATGACCCATGGATCCTATGACATGTAGCAGGCTCAAGGTTACCACCGTCCGTATATGGCCCATGGTTGTTGCAGCCACTAGCAAACCAAGGAAAAAGAAGACTAGGAAATAAATAAGCCAGAAACTAACGCTAGGCTATTAAGGCGATTTCACAGGTTACATCCACTGGGCATCAAAGTTCGCCACCAGTGCAAATATAGGAAACACCCTACACTATACAAAAATGGCTTGCTGTTTTCTTGAGCCGGTGGCTGCACGTTAAGAACAAATTTTGTATCGCAACAAAACAAATTACAACCATAAAACAAAAGAAAGGTTGGCATAAAAGTTAACAGTCCGACAGATAAATGCACCACCAGAAGTTCAGAAGCTCAATTCATTTGACCTGACTATTACGTTTTCATGCTGTACTGTCCGATGGAGCACCAACCTTCGCCTTCATTTCTCCTAGGCTCCGGAACAACATAGCAAATGTCGGATAGTTTGGTTTCAAAACCATGCATATCTTGACAACATCGAATAATGGCTCTCCTTGTTTCACAAAGGGTCTCTGTTAGGGAATGGACTTGTGTCTGGAGCACATATATAACATTGTTTTGAGCTTGCATATCTTGATCATGAGGCAGTTTGGACAAGATTGCCTTAACAACCAATCCAGTATTATACAGGAACATGCTTTTGGCACTGTTAGTGGATATGTACTGACCCACTACAGCAAGAGGTGACATTGCGGTTATAGTTGCCTCGTCACCTTCAGAAGGTGGCGGTTCCACCATTTGTTAGTTTGCTGGCACTGTTAGTGGACAGGTACTGACCCACTACAGCAAGAGGTGACATTGTGATTATAGTTGCCTCGTCACCTTCAGAAGGTGGCGGTTCCACAATTTGTTCCATAGCTTGTTGAAAAGTTGAGTTTTTACATTAGTAGCACCAGAACAGAAGATATTAAGAAGGCAACAAAACCAAACAAAATAGCTTTGGTCTATATACATAACTTATTCTGGTGAACCCGTGTAAAATATTAGTTGTATTTTACTGCAAAGTACATAATATAACCAGGTTCCAAACATATGACCATGTACCATCACTTGTACATCGAGCTCCTAAACAAATGGTTTAAAACCCCTTTCCGCGATGGCATTTGGAACCATCGCCAAGTGAGTGTGGGCGATAAGGGGGTCCTTCCCACACGACCCAGAAATCGTTGGGGATAGGCCCTCGTGGGACCCAGGCTGGGGCCATGTGCGATCGGGCGAGGCATGGAAACCCAATCATTTCCGTAGGTATGTACATCCCACACGGTGAATCCCAGAAATCATTTCCGTAGGTATGTACATCCCACACAGTGAATCCCAGAAATCATTTCTGTAGGTATGTTCATCCCACACGGTGAATCCCAGAAATCATTTCTGTAGGTATGTACATCCCACACGGTGAATCCAAGAAAATCATTTCCGTAGGTATGTACATCCCACACAGTTCTTTCTATGGAAACGTGTGTGCAAGGTGGCCTAACGCAAACAGTTCGCTGTCGGAAGCCGTGTGTGATTCTTAGTTGATCGAACACGCCTACTTTCTAGAAACCGTGCGGGTTGTTTGAGTTCATCGCCCACGGTGCTGTCTGAGTAACCATTTGCAATTGAAAACCCCAATAAGCAGGGTAATTATCCTATTATTGATAATCCATGTACTAATCAAACTGACATTTCTTATAAAAACACGCCAGATATTTCATATCCGTATAAAAGCAACCAGGATTTCATAATCGAATTACATCAGATAGCTTTGGCACTCAGTTACGCCATTACACAACAGCACCAAGTTTCACATGCATCATAAAAAACCTTTGGAAAGTAGCATCATAGACGGTAAATAGAGAGATGAATCGCATCTGGGAAACTGCAGAAGCGGAAGGCAAATATTGAGCCTTCAGTGATGTTGAATGTCCTTGCAACTTTAGACTAGTGGCTATGGATAATTGCCCGCCCAACCTTTGTCCTCTTCAGCAAGACTTCAATATTGTACAGTGGGTGTTGAATGAATACCTTCCTCGCCTCTTGACCATGCAGGTGGTTTGAGAGGCAATCATCAGTGAACTGCTTTGAAAAGTACTAAAAACAAAGCTATGCATAAATCGCTGTTGTAAATTTTGAAATGGCGCAAGGGGTAAAAACAAGGTAAAAGAGTTAGTACCATCCTATAGTTGACTGATGTCTTCTACATTGTGCAAACAAAGATCTTGCTGTTATTCGTCACAAGTTTCTTTATCCTAACCATCTTTCTGAGTTTCTTGACTTGACTGATATTCATGGACATCTCATTTCCCCATATGCAAAATGGGTCGAACAGTGGGTCTAAGCCTCTGACAGCAGGACCTACATGTGCAAGACCAAATTGTAAGAAACCTAAATATTAGAATGATTACTGCAACTACACAATAATGTGCTATTAGCCAAAGGACCCTGCTTGAACAAACCTCGATGGTAAACTGCGATGTCTCCCATTGTTTCCCTACAACACACATAAGGAAGATCTTGATCTGGTTAACTGAGAGTTGCCATACTATCAGCAGAATATGTATTGAGTACAGTCAAATTCGATTGGTGTCACATGCATAACAGTACAAAATTGTACCCACAACAAATGAAAATCAAATTGCAGAACTGAACCAAATAGTTAAATGGACAGCAGACCAAATGAACCAAAATAGTTAACTGAGCACGACATTGCAGAATAGAAACATGTACTAGAAGATAAGACACTTAATAAAACAAAGAATGCTTGAGAACAATACTATGAAATGTAGCAATTGTTGGACCAAAGTGTTAACTGAACATTACATTTCAGAGGACCAAACTGTTAACTGAACATCAGATTGCATATTAACATTACAGAGGACAAATCACTAGAAGGCACTGGCGGTGGCCTCGAGAAAACATCACGAACTGTATTTTAAAGCAGACAACCGTGCGGCGGTGTCGACGGTGGCCTCGAAGACGAGGTGCTCCTCCAAGATCTGGCAGTCGACACGCATGTCAGCCGTAGCGACCTTGTTCGCACGTGCGGCCGCATGCTACTCAGCTCCATGTTATACTGCGGGTAAAATGGCTATGGGCGGCGCTTAATTGGAGGACGGGGGCAGTGATTTCGATGGAAGGTGTCGCTCCGTCAGTCGGGGCATGTGGGACGGGAAAGGAGGAGGATGGTGTGGGTGGGGTGTGGATTACCTGACCATATCGATGAGGCTGCGCAGCAAGAAGAAGGGTTGGCGGCGAGGAGGCCACGCAACAAGAAGAAGGGTCACCGACGAGGAGGCGGCGCTACAAGAAGAAGGGTCTCCAGCGAGGAGGCGGCGCTACAAGAAGAAGGGTAGCCAGCGAGGAGGCAGCGCTGCAAGAAGGGTCACCGGTGAGGAGGCTGAGCTGCCAGTAAGCAGCAGTGAAGGTTTGAACTTGGAAAGCAAGGAGGAACAGTGGAAATGTGGCTTTTGGTAGGAGGAGGGGGCGGGGAGATAGATATTTCCGCGGTGGCAAAAAAATTCGCTCGGTGCCGTGAGAAACTGGTGCGCAAGTGTGGTTCAAGCGGGGGCGATGGACTGGAGATGACGAAGCTTCCTATGTAAGCCAGACAAGACGGTGCGCCAAGATATTTTATATCGCATCCCACACAATTCTTTCTAGTAAACTGTTTGTGGTATACCTAATTTTTTTCATTATGTTTTGAAAGACAAAATGGTGTTACAGAGGGAAATGATGGTGTTTGAATTGCTAGAACATTTACGTACAGTGAACATGCAACTAGTACATGAGTGTCGTGTTTAAATTTGGAATTATTCCGGGTTCGTTTGGCATTTTTATGCATTAATTGAGTTTCTGGGCATTTAATGTGCATAATTCAAATTTGATCTACAAGCACATGCTCCAATGCACCAAAGTTTGCTGAAAAATCACATGTGTGTCTTTGGGTGCATTTATAGGTCCCATGCAAGAAATGGGAATGAAATTCAAACATCTGGGCATCGTCGCTCAGCTGGAAAGATTGAGAAACTTGGTTTTTTAATTCCTGTAAATCCAAAACACGGCTGAAAATCATGAAACTTGGCATGGTCTCATGGCATGGCACCAACATGCAGCGGTAATTTTTTTAGCCGAATTGGGACAAGCTTTGGTGTAAGCTTCTTGCAAACAGGAGCTTCCCGCAAGAAGGCTCGTGGTTCCGAGAGGGAACGTGTCACCTCCGTGTGCGAAACGACATACGTACACTGCCTTCTCCCGCCTTATTTTTTTACACAGCTAGATTAGACCAAATAGAAGTACCGTGCTAAATTTTGGAATTATTCCAGGCTCGTTTCGCCTTTTTATACATTAATTGAGTTTCTGGGCATTTAATGTGCATAATTCAAATTTGAACTACAAGCACATGCTCCAGTGAACCAAAGTTGTTTGAAAAATTACATGTGTGTCCTTGGGTGAATTTCTAGGTCCCATGCAAGAGATTGGAGTGAAATTCAAACATCTGGGCGTCGTGGCTCGGCCGGAAAGATTGAGAAACTTGGTTTTTTAATTCCTGTAATTTGAAAACACGCCTGAAAATCATGAAACTTGGCATAGTGTCATGACATGGCACCAACATGTTGCGGTAATATTTTTGGCCGAATTGGGACAAGCTTTGGTGTAAGCTTCTTGCAAACCGGAGCTTCCCTCAAAAAGGCTAGTGGTTCCGAGAGGGAACGTGTCACCTCCGTGTGCGAAACGACATACGTACACTGCCTTCTCCCGCCTTATTTTTCTACACAGCCAGATTAGACGAAATAGAAATACTGTGCTAAATTTTGGAATTATTCCAGGCTCGTTTCGCCTTTTTATACATTAATTGTGTTTCTGGGCATTTAATGTGCATAATTCTAATTTTAACTACAAGCACATGCTCCAATGCACCAAAGTTGTTTGAAAAATGACATGTGTGTCCTTGGGTGAATTTCTAGGTCCCATGCAAGAGATGGGAGTAAAATTCAAACATCTGGGCATCGTGGCTCGGCCGGAAATATTGAGAAATGTGGTTTTTTAATTCCTGTAATTCCAAAACACGCCTGAAAATCATGAAACTTGGCATGGTGTCATGCATGCTGCGGTAATTTTTTTGGCCGAATTGGGACAAGCTTTGGTGTAAGCTTCTTGCAAACCGGAGCTTCCCTCAAGAGGGCTCGTGATTCCAAGAGGGAACGTGTCACCTCCGTGTGCGAAACGACGTACGTACACTGCCTTCTCCCGCCTTATTTTTTACACAGCCAGATTAGACAAAATAGAGGTACCGTGCTAAATTTTGGAATTATTCTGGGTTCGTTTGGCCTTTTTTATACATTAATTGAGTTTCTGGGCATTTAATGTGCATAATTCAAATTTGAACTACAAGCACATGCTCCAGTGCAGCAAAGTTGTTTGAAAAATCACATGTGTGTCCTTGGGTGAATTTCTAGGTCCCATGCAAGAGATGGGAGTGAAATTAAAACATCTGGGCGTCGTGGCTCGGCTGGAAAGATTGAGAAACTTGGTTTTTTAATTCCTGTAATTCCAAAACACGCCTAAAAATCCTGAAACCTGGCATGCTCTCATGACATGGCACCAACATGCTGTGGTAATTTTCTGTCCGATTTGCGAAGGCCCACACATTAACAATCAACAAAGTTATTTTGGGACAAGTGCTGTCACGTTACAAATCGGAAACACAAGTATTATTGAAACCGTGGGCGTTGGACTTACCAATTACCTCCGGCCACGCATCCCCTTTTTTATTGGCTAGGAGGTGCCGTGCGGGGTAGCTATTTGAGTACGGGAGGCATGCGATCAGACCCCTGCGCATGCTCATCGGGAGGAGAGCCCTTTGACCGCTACCCGCCGCGCACCTCCCTCCCAACGTCTCCATTAATGGCACCCGAGCACCTGTTATACGGCGTCTCACTGGACTGAGATTTCAGAGAAAAAATGAAAATCTAAAAAGAAAGTTTTTCACGGATCTTGATGTAAGATCCGACGGACCTATATAGCATCGTATGCGACTTATAGCAAGCATGATGAATATAAGGACGATGACAGTGGATAAAAATTGTCTTACATATTTAGAAACATAATTAGCCTCCTTTCTCTACTTTCTTGATCTCTACTGAAATACACAAGGTCAAAAGAAGAAGAAAGACAACGATCTGCCTCGCTGATCTCTACTTTCTTGATGCGTTGCTGGAGGCCGCGGGAATTAGTCTCCGCGGCGAGCGGCGACGAGCTCTTTCTTGTCCTCAAGTTGCTGCTTGAGAGCACCCTCGGATTCCTCCACCAGCCTTCTTCGCTCGATGCGCAGCTTGTTATTCTCGTCCATAAGTTTCCCGACGATGACGCCGGTCCTCTTCAACAAGGCAGTGGTCTGCTCCTGCTGCTTGATAACCCACAAGTATAGGGGATCGCAACAGTTTTCGAGGGTAGAGTATTCAACCCAAATTTATTTATTCGACACAAGGGGAGCCAAAGAATATTCTCAAGTATTAGCAGCTGAGTTGTCAATTCAACCACACCTGGATACTTAATATCAGCAGCAAAGTATTTAGTAGCAAAGTAATATGATAGCAAAAGGTTACAGTAGCAAAAGTAATGTTTCTGGTATTTTGTAGTGATGGTAGCAATAGCAACGAAAAAGTAAATAAGCGAAGAACAATATATGGAAAGCTCGTAGGCAATTGACCGGTGATGGAGAATTATGCCGGATGCGGTTCATCATGTAACAGTCATAACCTAGGGTGACACAGAACTAGCTCCAATTCATGAATGTAATGTAGGCATGTATTCCGAATATAGTCATACGTGCTTATGGAAAAGAACTTGCATGACATCTTTTATCCTACCCTCCCGTGGCAGCGGGGTCCTAGCGGAAACTAAGGGATATTAAGGCCTCCTTTGAATAGAGTACCGGACAAAAGCATTAACACATAGTGAATACATGAACTCCTCAAACTATGGTCATCACCGGTAAGTATCCCGATTATTGTCACTTCGGGGTTAATGGATCATAACACATAATAGGTGACTATAGACTTGCAAGATAGGATCAAGAACTCTCACATATTGATGAAAACATAATAGATTCAGATCTGAAATCATGGCACTCAAGCCCTAGTGACAAGCATTAAGCATAGCAAAGTCATAGCAACATCAATCTCAGAACATAGTGGATACCAGGGATCAAACCCTAAAAAAACTAACTCGATTACATGATAGATCTCATCCAACCCATCACCGTCCAGCAAGCCAACGATGGAATTACTCACGCACGACGGTGAGCATCATGAAATTGGTGATGGAGGATGGTTGATGATGATGATGGCGACGGATTCCCCTCTCCAGAGCCCCGAACGGACTCCAGATCAGCCCCCCCGAGAGGTTTTAGGGCTTGGCGGCGGCTCAGTATCGTAAAACGCGATGAATTCTTCTCCCTGATTTTTTTCTCCCTGAAACCAAATATATAGAGATGGAGTTGAGGTCGGAGGAGCTCTAGGGGGCCCACGAGGTAGGGGGCGCTCCCTAGGGGGGCAGGCGTACCCCCACCCTCGTGGACAGGTGGTGGCCCCCAGGTCTTCATATTTTGCAAGGATTTTTTATTATTTCCGAATAGATGTTTCGTGAAGTTTCAGGTCATTCCGAGAACTTTTGTTTCTGCACATAAATAACACCATGGTAATTCTGCTGAAAACAACGTCAGTCCGGGTTAGTTCCATCCAAATCATGCAAGTTAGAGTCCAAAACAAGGGCAAAAGTGTTTGGAAAAGTAGATACGACGGAGATGTATCAACTCCCCCAAGCTTAAACCTTTGCTTGTCCTCAAGCAATTTAGTTGATAAACTAAAAGTGATAAAGAAAAACTTTTACAAACTTTGTTTGCTCTTGTTGTTGTAAATATGTAAAGCCAGCATTCAAGTTTTCAGCAAAGATTATGAGTAACCACATTCACAATAACACTTAGGTCTCAAGTTTACTCATATCAATTGCATAATCAACTAGCGAGTAATAATAATAAATCTCGTATGACAACACTTTCTCAAAACAATCATAATATGATATATAATAAGATGGTATCTCGCTAGCCCTTTTTGAGACCACAAAACATAAATGCAGAGCACCTTTAAAGATCAAGGACTGACTAGACATTGTAATTCATGGTAAAAGAGATCCAGTTAAGTCATACTCAATGTAAACTAACAGTGATGAATGCAAATGACAGCTGTGCTCTCCAACTGGTGCCTTTTAATAAGACGATGATGACTCAACACAAAAGTAAATAGATAGGCCCTTCGCAAAGGGAAGAAGGGATTTGTAGAGGTGCCAGAGCTCGGTTTTGAAATAGAGGTGAATAATATTTTGAGCGGTATACTTTCATTGTCAACATGACAACCAAGAGATGGCAATATCTTCCATGCTACACACATTATAGGCGGTTCCCAAACAGAATGGTAAAGTTTATACTCCCCCTCCACCAACAAGCATCAATCCATGGCTTGCTCGAAACAACGAGTGCCTCCAACTAACAAGAGTCCCAGGGGGAGTTTATTTTGCAATTATTTTGATTTAGTTTGCATAAAGCATGGGACTGGGCATCCCGGTGACCAGCCACTTTCTCGTGAGTGAGGAGCGGAGTCCACTCCTCTTGAGAATAACCCGCCTAACATGGAAGATACAGACATCCCTAGTTGATACATGAGCTATTCGAGCATACAAAACAGGACATTTATTTGAAGGTTTAGAGTTTGGCACATACAAATTTACTTGGAACGACAGGTAGATACCGTATATAGGTAGGTATGGTGGACTCATATGGAATAACTTTGGGGTTTATGGAGTTGGATGCACAAGCAGTATTCCCGCTTAGTACAGGTGAAGGCTAGCAAAAGATTAGGAAGCGACCAGCTAGAGAGCGACAACAGTCATGAACATGCATTAAAATTAATCAACACCGAATGCAAGCATGAGTAGGATATAATCCACCATGAACATAAATATCGTGAAGGTTATGTTGATTTTGTTTCAACTACATGCGTGAACATGCACCAAGTCAAGTCACTTAAATCATTCAGAGGAGGATACCACCCTATCATACCACATCACAACCATTTTAATAGCATGTTGGCACGCAAGGTAAACCATTATAAGCTCCTAGCTAATCAAGCATGGCACAAGAAACTATGATCTCTAGTTGTCATTGCAAACATGTTTATTCATAATAGGCTGAATCAGGAACGATGAACAAATCATATTTACAAAAACAAGAGAGGTCGAATTCATACCAGCTTTTCTCATCTCAGTCAGTCCATCATATATCGTCATAATTGCCTTTCACTTTGCATGACCGAATGATGTGAATAATAATAACAGTGCACGTGCATTGGACTAAGCTGGAATCTGCAAGCATTCAATAAACAGGAGAAGACAAGGCAATATGGGCTCTTTTGTCAGATCAACAATAATGCATATAAGAGCTACTTTAACAATTTAATTATGGTATTCTCCTATCGACCCTCAAAGAAAAGAAATAAAACTATTTACACGGGAAAGCTCCCAACAAGCAAAAGAAGAACAGGAAATCTTTTTGGGTTTTCTTTTTAATTACTACTACAAGCATGGAAATCAAAACTAGCTAAAAAGCTACAACTAATTTTTTTTGTTTTTCTTAAGGTTTATTAAACACACAAGAAGAAACCATAAAAAGGAAATAAACTAGCATGGAAGATACAATGAAAAAGTATGAGCACTGAGGCAGTCCTGGATTAGGGGGTCTCTGGACAGCTGGATTATATCCTTTGGCCGGACTGCTGGACTATGAAAATACAAGATTGAAGACTTCGTCTCGTGTCCGGATGGGACTCTACTTGGCGTGGAAGGCAAGCTATGCAATACGGATATGTATATCTCCTCCTTTGTAACCGACCTTGTGTAACCCTAGCCCTCTTCGGTGTCTATATAAACCGGAGGGTTTTAGTCTGTAGGACAACATATAATCATACCGTAGGCTAGCTTCTAGGGTTTAGCCTCTCTGATCTCGTGGTAGATCTACTCTTGTACAACCCATATCATCAATATTAATCAAGCAGGACATAGGGTTTTACCTCCATCAAGAGGGCCCAAACCTGGGTAAAACATTGTGTCCCCTGCCTCGTGTTACCATCCGCCTTAGACGCATAGTTCGGGACCCCCTACCCGAGATCCGCCGGTTTTGACACCGACATTGGTGCTTTCATTGAGAGTTCCTCTGTGCCGTCGCCAGAAGGAAGGATGTCTTGTCTCGTCTTTAAAGACGGTACTATTGTCGGGGGAGCTTTGGCTGTCGACCATACTCTCCAGCTAGGCGGTTTCATCATGACCGCCTATTCGGCCGCCGCGCCGACGATGACTTCTCGGGTCATCGAAAACAACCGCCACGTCAAATCGGCACTCGCCGAACAGATGGATCCAATGGATCTCGCCTCCTTAAATGAGCTCTTAGATCGCATCGCCGCCTTCGGAGTCGCTACGGACTATGATCGGATTGGGCTTAAAACCGATCAAAGGGAGATTAACTCTCCACCGGTGACCCATCATGTTGCAGTGGTGGAGGAACAATGTGGTGACTTTTCCTCCATATTGAGGACCAACTATGTCCGGATTCCCGAGCTCTCTGAGCCGGACGCCCGTTCGCAGGAGGACAACATCCAATCCCTGAACTTAGATTCAGGCAGCGGGCTAGGATTATTCGGTCACACACCGGAACCGGAACTTCCAATATTGGAAATCCCTCGGCCCCTGGATCCCAGATCAGGAGAGGGTTCGGATTCAATTCCACCCACCCACCCAAACATAAGCGATCTTTCCCACATAAGGCAAGAGCCCCAGGAAACAGTACATCATTACTGGGCCAGATTCCTCCTTGCGGTGAACAAGGTTAAGGACTGTCGCGAGGAAGACGCAATCTTATTTTTCTGCAATAATTGCATGGACAAGGGAATCCTTAACGCCATAAATCGCCTCGAGATAACACGCTTCACTGACTTGGTGTGCATAGTATGAAAGTACTGTGCGATGGAAAGTGCCCGAAAAACCGAAACAAACTTTTGGGATAATCCGGCCCTGAACACAAACCCAGTCCGAAATAAAAGGGTGCATTATCACAATACACCCGGGTTAACTACCAAAAAGCAAAAACCCTCTACAGGGCAAGGAACCGTACTAGAGGGATGGCTCAATGGACCCTGCAAAATTCATAGCACGGCGGATATAATACCAACGCACAGCCTTAGAGCATGTTGGATACTCCGGCAGGTGGCCAAAAGTGGTGAGGATCTTCTTATCCCACATACCATAGAGCAACATCCAGTGGATAACAATACGGTGTTAACAGTGTTCGAGACCTTTGTGTCAAATAATAGGCGCAAGCGAACACTCCGCAGCATGGCCGAAATCTGCCACGTAGCAGCAACCAATCCATGGAGTGACACGACTATTACCTTCAATGCCAGTGATGAACCCAAATTCCAAACAGCCCGAGCACCAGCCGCACTGGTACTCAGTCCAATCGTGGACGGCTTTCGACTCACCAAAGTACTCATGGATGACGGCAGTGGACTAAACCTCATCTATGAGGAAACCCTTCAAAAGATGGAATTAGACTGGAACCGCATCGAGCAAAGTAGCACAACCTTCAGAGGAATTATCCCCAGTTGGGAAGCACGCTGTGCAGGGAAAATCACACTAGATCTGGTATTCGGCACGCCGGACAATTACAGGTCCGAAGAAATTACATTCCAAGTGGCCCCGTTCAGCAGTGGCTATCACGCTCTTTTGGGACGGGAGGCGTTCACAATCTTCCAAGCCGTACCCCATTATGGGTACATGAAGCTTAAAATGCCCGGGCCCAACGGAATCATCACTCTCGCCAGTGATCCGGACACAGCACTTCGCGCCGAAAACAAAACAGCGGCATTGGCCCTCGAGGCATTGTCCGAAGCCCTCTCGGCCGAGGAGTTAACCATGCTACGCTCCACAGTGGACAGGGACAATGTGATACTCGACAAGAGATCCAAGTCCACCTCTTTTAAACCAGCGGATGAAATAGTCAAATTCCAAGTCCACCCAATGGACCCTACCAAAACAACCTCCATCGGGGCACAGTTAAACCCCACTGTGGACGCCGCACTACGAGAGTTCCTGCGTGAGAATTGGGACATATTCGCCTGGCATCCCGCAGACATGCCAGGAATCCCACGCAGGCTGGTCGAGCATAGCCTCAATATCCTAAAGGGATTCAGGCCGGTCAAGCAAGCTCTTCAGCGTTTCTCCGAACCTAAGAGACAGGCCATGGGAGAAGAACTAGCCAAGTTATTGGAGGCCGGATTCATCAGAGAAATAAAACATCCGGACTGGCTAGCAAACCTGGTGATGGTACCAAAGAAGGACAAATCCTGGCGCCTTTGTGTCGATTTCAAAGACCTCAATAAAGCTTGCCCAAAGGATCCCTTCCCCCTCCCACGCATCGATCAAATCATCGACGCTACCGCAGGACACGAGTCATTGCGTTTCCTCGATGCTTACTCCGGTTACCACCAAATCAAGAGGGCAGAGTCCGACCAAGCTGCAACGGCATTCATCACACCATAAAACCCCTTCTGTTTCAACACAATGCCTTTTGGGCTCAAAAACGCCGGCGCAACATATCAGCGCATGATTCAGACATGTCTGGAGAAACAAATTGGCAAAACAGTAGAGGCATACGTAGACGATGTGGTCATCAAAACCAAACACGTCGACTCTTTGATAGACGACTCGAGGCTCATGTTCGACAATCTCCGAACATATGACATCAAGCTCAACCCGGAAAAATGCGTTTTCGGCGTCCCAGCTGGAAAGCTCCTGGGATTCATCATCTCCAGTAGAGGTATTGAAGCTAATCCGGCCAAAATCCGAGCTTTGTCACAATTGGCTATCCCAACAGACCTCAAACAAATCCAGAAGTTAACTGGATGCGTGGCGGCTCTAAGCCGCTTTATCTCCCGCTTAGGAGAAAATGCTTTACCCCTTTATTGCCTCCTTCGGCGCACCGAACACTTCGAGTGGATGGACGCGACCACAGCCGGATTGGAAGAAATAAAGGCCATTCTGGCAACCAACCCGATCCTGGCTACGCCAAACATCGGCGAACCAATGCTATTGTACATTGCGGCAACTCATCAAGTTGTAAGCGCGGTGCTCGTTTTCGAAGGGGAAGTGGACGGACACAAATTCCCTCTTCAAAAGCCGGTATACTATGTATCCACTGTCCTCACTCCATGCAAATCACAGTACCCGCATTACCAAAAAAATAGCATATGCGGTATTCATGGCATCACGGAAACTGCGACACTACTTTCAAGAGTGTTCGATTATACTAGCCTCGGAAGTGCCACTTAATGATATTATCAACAACCGCGATGCTACGGGCCAGATTGCCAAATGGGCCATTGAGCTCCTCCCATTCGACATAACATACATACCTCGCCAAGCCATTAAATTGCAAGTACTGGCCGACTTCGTCGCCGAATGGACGGAGGTCGAACTCCCTAAAGAGTACGGCGCATACTCCAATTGGATCATGCACTTTGACGGTTCTAAAATGCTGGCCGGTCTAGGGGCTGGCGTCGTCCTGACGTCCCCAACCGGAGATACCGTTCGGTACATACTGCAAATATTGTATACAGATTCCAACAATGCAGCCGAATACGAAGCTCTGTTGCATGGTCTTGGGATGGCAGTCTCCATGGGCATTCAACACCTGGAGGTGCATGGGGATTCAAACCTCGCAATATCCCAAATAAACGGAGATTTCGACGCCAAGGATCTGAAAATGGTGGCCTATCGAAACGCCATCCTAAAAATGTCAGCTCGGTTCGAGGGGCTCGAATTTCACCATGTGGCTCGGGAAAACAATCAGGCGGCGGATGTCCTCGCCCGCATAGGCGCAAAACGCGATACGGCCCCCCAACATATTTCTGGAAAGGATGTCCAAGCCATCTGTAGTATGGGAAGGAGACACCAGTAACAATAGTCCGGACCCGGCCATAATGCCCAATACCGAATACTCTGACACAATCGGAGGCTCTGCCACCAAAATAACACCTTCAGCCCACGTAATAATAGCCATTATTGCCCCGTGGACAGAACCATTCCTGGCCTACCTAACTAGACAGGAACTTCCTGAGGACCAAAATGAGGCACGCTGCATAGTGCGGCGATCCAAGGCCTACAGGGTCCATGAGGGAGAATTGTACAAAAAAGCACTAGCAGAGTCCTTCAAAGGTGCATCTCCGAAGAGGAAGGGCAGAATCTTTTGGCAGAAATTCACGCCGGACTCGGCGGTCATCACGCCGCAGCCCGGGCCCTTGTAAGCAAGGCCTTCCGCACATGATTCTATTGGCTAACAGCCCGGGCAGACGCATAGGACTTGGTCCAACGTTGCGCCGGTTGCCAGCTCTTTGCAAATCAAAGCCACATGCCACCCACCGCCCTCCAAACAATCCCCATTACATGGCCCTTTGCGGTCTGGGGGCTTGACATGGTTGGACCCCTCAAAGGGGGAACCCACAAGAAAAAATACTAACTGGTCATGGTGGATAAATTCACCAAATGGATAGAGGCCAAACCTATTAAAACAGCCGAATCCGGACCGGTGATAGACTTCATATCGGGGGTTGTACACCGTTATGACGTCCCCCACAGCATCATCACTGACAATGGCACGAACTTCACGGCCGACGAGGTAAAACTCTGGTGCAGCAAAATGGGCATCAAGCTCGATTATGCTTCAGTCTATCACCCACGAACTAACGGTCAAGTCGAGCGAGCAAACAGTCTTATAATGAGCGGCATTAAACCCAGATCAGTGCGTTCCTTAACGGAGTCTGACACGCACTGGGTAGAGGAGCCCGACTCCGTACTCTGGGGGCTGCAGACCATGCCGAATCGTAGTACCAGATATACACCTTTCTTTATGGTGTACGGCACAGAGGCAGTCTTGCCCTGTGACATAATTCATGAATCACCTTGAGTGTGCATGTACGAAGAAAGAGAAGCCGAGCTCGATCGGCAGGACAGTCTGGACACCTTGGAGGAGGAGCGCGACGTAGCCAAAGCCCGTTCCGCATTTTATCAGCAACAAGCTCGCAGATACCAAAGCAGAGAAGTACGGGCCAAAACTTATAACATTGGCGAACTAGTTCTACGCCTGCCGGATAAGAAAAGGAACAAGCTCGAGCCCAAATGGGAAGGTCCCTTCATTATTGACCAAGTTCTGACCGGTGGAGCGTACCGACTGCAGGATGCATCGACTAGTCGACTCGAGCCGAACCCATGGAATGCGGCCAGGCTCCGAAGATTCTATGCCTAGCACCGGACTCTATGTTAGTCCCCTCACTTTGTCCATTTTCTGCATATACATCATCTGTCTTGCTTCCCTTTCTTTCTTTCTCTTATTATTTCTCTAGGCCTTCAAGGGTCATCTTGTGGCTCGCTTGTACGTTACAGATGCGCTAGCCTCACTCTTCGTACCTGGGGGCTTCTTTCACAGAAGCTCAAATTATTTATCTGGGCCTCACGCCCAACACATGTGTTATACTTCTGCATGTACCTTTTTCACCATTATATGCATCGATATGACTTAAGTTTTGGCCAAGCTGGGTTGCCTGGCTCTTGTATTTATGCCCTACGTTCCCGTTAATTCGGCTAGGGCATAAGGGGAGCACCTCTGCGATTGTTACTGCCGGGTCAGCCGGATGTGTACCTCAGACTGGGTGAAGCCGAAAGCTAGCGTTCTTAAGGGAATATTCAGTCGGTGAACAAAAGATGATTTTTATTTATTGTCCATATCTGCCCTCAGATGCTTTTTCTGCATTTCTTATCGCAGTCCAGACATGCACTTTAGGGCATGCTTACCCAGGGAAAGGAACCCTTAACGGAACTATTCTCCCTGGAAGATGTTTCTTACTACCCATGTAATATAATATAACTAGTTGGGCACTTGTCTGTAAAGTACTAATGACCCCTACGCCTGGTCTCCACGCATACCCGGATTTTATATAACTAAGCGGGTATTCGGATTCACTCCGGACTGTCGGGCCCAGAGGTTGAAGCGAAAAGGTCCGCAACGACAAATGATCTACAATCCGGCTAGAAGGCATTATACATGTCACTTTAATTACATAGTCATGCGGACTGACTAAATTCCTCCTCTATACCATCCAACAGGCGGTCCAGCTTACAATCCTATTCAGAATACTTTGCGGCTAATTCTACCTGCCCATAAACTAAGCTAACGGGGATCTCTTTTCCATCGGGCCCCACAGGTCCGACCTCGGCCATGTGATTCGGGTCTGCCTTGGTATACCGCGTCTTCACCATGGCCCAGGTTTCTCTGGCACCCTGTCGGCAGGCTGATATCTTCCATAAACGGAAGCGCCGCCGTGCTCCCTTCAGCTTCTCCGCAAGCTCCGCAACGCCTTCTGGTAGGGAGACGGACGGCCACAAGGCCTGGGCAACGCCCTGCATCACCTACCGAACTTGTTCGTGCAGATGTGACAGCTCGGACAGAAGATCACCCGCAGACCCATGCATTTCCTCCGCGGGACGACCCGTCAGCATACCTACAGACATAACACTGTTAGTCGACTTCTTCGCCGAACTCCATTAACAGGATTCGTTCAAGCACTTACTAAAAATGCCGCGCCGAAGCCGCTTATTCTCCTTTTCAGAGTCTGCAAGCTGGCCCCGAACATCTTT
Organism: Triticum urartu; assembly: GCF_003073215.2. NCBI lineage: Eukaryota > Viridiplantae > Streptophyta > Magnoliopsida > Poales > Poaceae > Triticum > Triticum urartu. The sequence continues at coordinate 208,954,565 of NC_053028.1, read as the reverse complement.
TAGTTCAACGCTCAGCTTAACATTGGCATCTTGGAGACTGTTTTTCTCCAGCATAACCTTACTCAGCACGCGTTTGCCAGCCTCTAGCTGTCGCATAACATGCTGGTCCCCCGAACTTTCTCCGGACTCATCTGCAAAATCAATTGTTAGATCCGCAGACACGCCGCACACTATATGGTAACCACCATTCTTTAAAGTAAATGTTACCATCGGGAGGCTTTTTCTGTTCCTGCAACGCGGCAAGAGCGGCCCCCAGTTGGGTCTTGCATTCCTCCAGCTCCTGGGATAGCCTAGTATTCTTCTCTGTAAGAACCTGCACATTATAGATGATCCTTAAATCAGTTCTGCTAGCTATTTCAAGTCTCAGGGGCTACTGATACATATAAATCGTCAGATTTACTCACCCGTACATCCTTTACATACTAATTCGTGGCTCTGACTAGACCATCTTGAGCAGCATGGAGGTACGCCTCTCCAGAATTGAAGGCGTCGAACGCCTCTGGTGAGAAACAAGCGTCGCGGAGTACGGCCCAGCGTCGCCTATGATTCATGGCGCTTTCCACTTCTGAGTTTGTAGCGGACAATCTATCCGCATCCTCTATCGGGGGATTATCCGGCGCCTGCCCCATATCTCCTTCCGCATCTATGTCCGGTCCTGGCGCTCGACTGGTGGAAGCTTGATTGACAGCATCGCCAGACATATTCCGGCGAGCGTTCTTTCTGTTAAAGAAACACGAGCATCGTTACATTTTGAGAAATACGACAACCACGGAGCGGGGTTTTTTTCCATACCTTTGCGCTGGCATCTCCATCCCGACCGCCTTCCTTTTTGGCTTACTCGGCCTCGGTACCTCTTGGTGGCGAGTTGCCGCGGGTTCGGCAGGGCGTCCCGAATGCCTTCCCTGTAAAAGATGCCATGTGTATACGGTGGGTGAAGTGCCTAAAAGGGGATCCTAGTTTTGGAGTTGGGACTTTTTGATTTTTCTTACCTGCAATGCAGGGAGCAGTCTGGGATAGTCGGCCGTAATGGCCACCGGGGCTTCGTCACAGCTTAACTGATAGAACTGCCGGTCTATCAGTTCCCCGGAGATAACCGGATCTTCTTCGAGTCCGGAATCAAGGGCCCGATCAGGGTCCTCTGGTTGTGGAGAAGGGCTGCTGACCTCCGTTATGGCTTTTCGCAGTTCCTTCCGCAAAGTGGCAAGGTGAATACTTACGACTAAGAATGCGGGAAAAGTGGGAGCAGGGGGATATAACTTACCCAGCTTGGAGGATTGTACATGGAGAATCCATCCCGTGGCTTGATGCGGGTGAACTCCTCTTCCTCACCCTTGAACAGTTCGGACATAATCTTTGCTAGAGCGGCAGCATTGTCCGGATCCTTACGCCCACAGCGGGTGGCGTCATCCGCCCCGTTATAAGACCACAAGGGGTGCCCACGATATTGGAGTGGCTGCACTCCCCGCATTATGCAAATTGACATAACTTTGATTATTGTCAATCCGGATCAAGCTAGTGCTTTGATCCGGTTCATCATATAGAGGACTTCTCCGTTGTCTTCCGCCTGGGGGCTCCGTGGGCGCCAACTTCGGCGCTTCTTCAGGGGAGCATTGTTGAACTCGGGTAGACCCCGCCGAACAGGGTCCGGAAGGGGGATGTCCTCCATATAAAACCATTCTGAAGGCCAGTCTTCGGACGGCTTCTTCGGAGTACTGGATAGGTACCCGGTATCGGCGATGCGCCATATTTCGGCTCCGCCCACTTGATAAAGTGATTCCCTATGTGTGCGAGGGACAAGGCAGAATAGCCTTTTCCACAGCTCGAAGTGAGCCTCGCAGCCCAGGAACAACTCGCAGAGAGCAACATAGCCGGCGATATGTAGAATGGAGGCAGGGGTGAGATTATGTAATTGGAGGCCTTAGAACTCCAGGAGCCCGCGGAGGAACAGATGAATTGGAAATCCGAGTCCCCTTAGTAAATAAGGAACAAGACAGACCTGTTCCCCCATGGAGGGACAAGGGAGGCTCTCTGCTTGCGCCCCGCCATTGTAGGTGGCGAGCCCAGCTCGAACGGGCACCATATACGCCGGAGGGAGAAATCCCTTAGTATGCAGCTCGACTAATTGACTGTGTGGGACTGAACGACTCTCCCAATCACCGGGCTTAGGGCTACGGGGGTGGGAGGAAGAGCTGCAGAGGTCGGCCATGCTGGAATGGATCTTTCCGAAGCACGCTCTGATGAATTCTCGCTGGGGGAGGATGATATGGATCGGATCTAAGAATCCCCATCCCTTTAATAGACAATTTATTTATCTGGCTAGGGGGGCGAATGTAAAAAATGCCCTGGCGCCTCGTATTCATTCGACGCGTGGGATATAGCCCTTATTGGGCACAGAAGCCAAGAGGTTCAACATTTATGGAGCCAGACACTGCTTGCGAATACTTGAAAGTTGGAGAAGAACCCGCCTTGCAATGCCAAAGACAACACTGCACGCCGAACTCATCATCATTGAAGCCTGGTTCGGGGGCTATTGAGGGAGTCCTGGATTAGGGGGTCTCCGGACAGCCGGATTATATCCTTTGGCTGGACAGCTGGACTATGAAGATACAAGATTGAAGACTTCGTCTCGTGTTCGGATGGGACTCTACTTGGTGTGGAAGGCAAGCTAGGCAATACGGATATGTATATCTCCTCCTTTGTAACCGACCTTGTCTAACCCTAGCCCTCTCCGGTGTCTATATAAACCGGAGGGTTTTAGTCCATAGGACAACATATAATCATACCATAGGCTAGCTTCTAGGGTTTAGCCTCTCTGATCTCGTGGTAGATCTACTCTTGTACGACCCATATCATCAATATTAATCAAGCAAGACATAGGGTTTTACCTCCATCAAGAGAGCCCGAACCTGGGTAAAACATTGTGTCCCCTGCCTCCTGTTACCATCCGCCTTAGACGCACAGTTCGGGACCCCCTACCCGAGATCCGCCGGTTTTGAAACCGACAAGCACCGACATCTAGCAATGAGTGTGTGAACATGAATTTAATGTCGGTGGGAAATACGTACTCCCCCAAGCTTAGGCTTTTGGCCTAAGTTGGTCTATGGCCACGGCTGGCCTGACGGATATCCATAATAATAGTTGGGGTCGTACTGCAAATAAGAAGACTCCGATTGCCACTGGTTGGCAATCATCTCCGGATCCCATTGGTAATTAGACTGTCGTGGAGGATCAACTTGTGGTTCCGGCTCTGGCTCTGTGGCTGATGTAGGGTTTCGATAGGCGTGAATAGCCTCTAACGGAACAAGGTACTGGCCTGCAGATAAATCAAACAAGAAAGGAGCAGGCAGGATAATAGTCTCAGGATGATGTTTATCAAAGAACAATTTGTATTTAAGCTCCCCTTCCCTATTCTTAACAATAAAATTGTGTGCTACTATAGTCTTATAATCTAAATAAATAGGAGGCAGCAATTTTTCTTCCTTCTCATAATGCCTAATAGGTATGTTAAAATGTGCAACTAGGCGTGAAGCATAGATGCCTCCAAAGATGGGGCCCTTTGTTCGGTTCAGACTTAACCGTTTAGCAATAATACCGCCCATACTAACAGAGTTATCACTGAATAAACCGTGGAACAAAATAATAATATCAGGAACACTAAGGTTTCCACAGTTTCCACGACCAATTAAGCAACGACTAGCAAATATTGCAAAGTAGCGTAAAACAGGAAAATGTATGCTAGTGATTCGTGAATCGGAAACCTTCCTCGTTTCCCCTACGGTGATGGTATCAATAAACCCATCCACATCGTCATGATGTGGTTCCTCTATTTTTCCCTCAAAAGGGATCAAGCAAACCCGACAAAAATCATAAAGTGACATCTTCTTAACCACATCATATAAATGAAACTCTACTAAAGGAGGTGATTCCCTAGGATGACAGTAGAAGTTTTGCACAAAAGTATTGGTGAGTAAGAGATACTGTTCTCGTTGGTCGTGGAGGAAGTCGGTGAGGCCTGCATTCTTAGCCAATTCATAAAAATCTTCATAAATCCTGACTGCTCTCAAGAAATCATCGGAAGGCCATTCACACGACTGAACCTCCGCGGTGCGAGGCAGATTATATTTGGGCTTCTGTACCTTTTCCTTCGAGCTTCGGCTCGATGAGCCCCTCAAAAGTCTCTTCATTATTTTCTGAAAAATTCTGAAATTTTTAGTAACTTTAAAATAAAAGTAAACCAAACTCAACAAAATTGATAGCAACTACTCCTACAAGTGCCTAGAGCCTATATCATGCATCAAAACTACTTTTGACCATATAAATTTGACATGCAAGCTCAAGAACAGGGTCACCTAGGCAAGACAAATTTGCAATGAATAAAGCACTAGAACAAAAACTAATTGGATCAATGGAGGAGTCACATACCAAGGAACAATCTCCCCAGGCAGTTTTGTGAGAGGTGCTTTGAGCAAGGAGATCGAAAATGGCAGCAAAATGAGCTTGGACTCGGGTTTGAGCTGGATATTCGTGTTTGTGGGAGGAAGGAGTGTGTGGGTGCAAGGATAAGTGGAGGAGGGCCACCGTGGGCCCATGAGGCAGGGGGGCGTGCCCAGGGGGTAGGGCGCGCCCCTGACCCTCGTGGCCGGGTGCAAGCTCCTCCTACTGTGTTCTTAGTGCCAAATATTCTAAAATGTTCCAGAAAAAATCATACTTAAATTTCAGGGAATTTGGAGAACTTTTATTTTCGAGGTATTTTTATATTGCATGGATAATCAGATAACAGATAGAAAAATACTAATTTTATTTTATTTAATATAAATAATAGAAAGTAAGAGGAGGGTACAATAGGTGTTGCCTTCTAGTTTCATGCATCTCATGATCATCAAAAGGAATCCACTAACAAGGTTGATCAAGTATTTTTAACGAACTCATTCCGAATAACATGGAATCAGAGAAATTTCGAATAACACTATGTTACCTCAACGGTGATATGCACATCCCCAATAATAAGAATATAATATTTCTTCTTGACAGTAGGAAGAGGAAATTCAAAACCTCCAAATATAATCGATGGAAATTTTCCAATAGAGTTGATACTATGAACTTGAGGTTGTTTCCACGGAAAGTGTACCGTATGCTCATTACCATTAACATGAAAAGTGACATTGCCTTTAGTGCAATCAATAATAGCCCCTGCAGTATTCAAAAAGGGTCTTCCAAGAATAATAGACATACTATCGTCCTCGGGAATATCAAGAATAACAAAGTCCGTTAAAATAGTAACGTTTGCAACTACAACAGGCACATCCTCACAAATACCGACAGGTATAGCAGTTGATTTGTCAGCCATTTGCAAAGATATTTCAGTAGGTAACTTATTCAAATCAAGTCTACGATATAAAGAGAGAGGCATAACACTAACACCGGCTCCAAGATCACATAAAGCATTTTAACATAGTTTCTTTTAATGGAGCATGGTATAGTGGGTACTCCTGGATCTCCAAGTTTCTTAGGTATTCCACCTTTAAAAGTATAATTAGCAAGCATGGTGGAAATTTCAGCTTCTGTTATCTTTCTCTTATTTGTAACAATATCTTTCATATACTTAGCATAAGGATTCATTTTGAGCATATCAGTTAATCGCATGTGCAAGAAGATAGGTCTAATCATTTCAGCAAAGCGCTCAAATCCTCATCATCCTTTTTCTTGGATGGTTTGGGAGGAAAAGACATGGGTTTCTAAACCCATGGTTCTCTTTCTTTACCATGTATCCTAGCAACAAAGTCTTCCTTATCATAACATTGATTCTTTGATTGTGGGTTATCAAGATCAACAACAGGTTCAATTTCTATATCATTATCATTACTAGGTTGAGCATCAACATGAACATTATCATTAACATTATCACTAGTTTCAGGTTCATTACCAGATTGTGTTTTTAGCATCAGAGATAGAAATATCATTTGGATTCTCAGGTGTTTCAGTAATAGGTTCACTAGAAGCATGCAAAGTCCTATCATTTTTCTGTTTCTTCCTTTTAGAAGGACTAGGTGCATCCACATTATTTCTCTAAGAATCTTGCTCAATCCTTTTAGGGTGGCCTTCAGGATACAAAGGTTCCTGAGTCATTTTACCACCTCTAGTCATAACTCTAACAGCATTATCATTATTCTTACTATTTAATTCATTGAGCAAATCATTTTGAGCTTTAAGTACTTGTTCTACTTGAGTGGTAACCATAGAAGCATGTTTACTAATAAGTTTAAGTTCACCTTTAACACTAGCCATATAATCACCCAAGTGTTCAAGCATATTTGAATTGTATTTCAATTGCCTACGAAAATAAGCATTGAAGTCTTCTTGCTTAACCATAAATTTATCAAACTCGTCTAAGCATGGGCTAGCAAACTTAGTAAATGGGATTTCAGCTTTATCATATCTATAGAGAGAATTTACCTTTACTACCTGTGTCGGGTTATTAAGATCATATGTTTCTTCAACAAGCGGTAAATTAAGACCGTGTATTTCTTCAATAGGAGGTAAATTCTTAACATCTTCAGCTTTAATACCTTTTTCTTTCATAGATTTCTTTGCCTCTTGCATATCTTCAGGGCTGAGAAATAGAATACCCCTCTTCTTCGGAGTTGGTTTAGGAATAGGCTCAGGAGTTGGCTCAGGAAGTGTCCAATTATTTTCATTTGTCAACATATTATTCAACAGAATTTCAGCTTCATCTGGTGTTCTTTCCCTGAAAACAGAACCATCACAACTATCCAGGTAATCTCTGGAAGCATCGGTTAGTCCATTATAAAAGATATCAACTATTTCATTTTTCTTAAGAGGATGATCAGGCAAAGCATTAAGTAACTTGAGAAGCCTCCTCGAGGCTTGTGGGAGAATCTCTTCTTCAATTTGCACAAAATTATATATATCCCTTAAAGCAGCTTGTTTCTTATGAGCAGGGAAATATTTAGCAGAGAAGTAATAAATCATATCCTGGGGACTAAGCACACAACCAGGATCAAGATAATTAAACCATATCTTAGCATCACCCTTTAATGAGAACGGAAATATTTTAAGGATATAAAAGTAGCGAGATCTCTCATCATTAGTGAACAGGGTGGCTATATCATTTAATTTAGTAAGATGTGCCACAACAGTTTCAGATTCATAGCCATGAAAAGGATCAGATTCAACCAAAGTAATTATATCAGGATTAACAGAGAATTCATAATCCTTATTGGTAACACAGATAGGTGAAGTAGCAAAAGCAGGGTCAGGTTTCATTCTAGCATTAAGAGATTGCTGCTTCCATTTAGCTAATAATCTCTCGAGTTCATATCTATCTTTGCAAGCTAAAATAGCTAAAGAAGCTTCTTTATGAAAAACATAACCCTCAGGAATAACAGGTGAGTCTTCATCATCACTTTCATCAATATTATTAGATTCAATATTTTCATTGTCTCTAACCCTAGCAAGTTGTTCATCAAGAAATTCACCAAGTGGCACAGTAGTATCAAGCATAGAAGTAGTTTCATCATAAGTATCATATATAGCAGAAGTGGCATCATCAATACATGCGACATATCAGAACGAATAGCAGAAGCAGATTTAGGTGTCGCAAGCTTACTCAAAATAGAAGGTGAATCAAGTGTAGAGCTAGATGGCAGTTCCTTACCCCCCCTCGTAGTTGAGGGATAAATCTTGGTTGTTGGATTTTTCAAGTTCTTCATAATGATAAGCAGATATAAATCCCAAGTGACTCAAAGAATAGAGCTATGCTCCCCAGCAACGGCGTTAGAAAATAGTCTAGATAACCCACAAGTATAGGGGATCGCATCAGTTTTCGAGGGTAGAGTATTCAACCCAAATTTATTGATTCGACACAAGGGGAGCCAAAGAATATTCTCAAGTATTAGAAGCTGAGTTGTCAATTCAACCACACCTGGAAACTTAATATCTGCAGCAAAGTATTTAGTAGCAAAGTAATATGATAGTAGTGGTAACGGTAGCAAAAGTAATGTTTTTGGTATTTTGTAGTGATGGTAGCAATAGCAAGGGAAAAGTAAATAAGCGAAGAACAATATATGGAAAGCTCGTAGGCAATGGATCGGTGAGGGAGAATTATGCCGGATGCGGTTCATCATGTAACAGCCATAACCTAGGGTGACACAGAACTAGCTCCAATTCATTAATGTAGTGTAGGCATGTATTCTGAATATAGTCATACATGCTTATGGAAAAGAACTTGCATGACATGTTTTGTCCTACCCTCCCGTGGCAGCGGGGTCCTAGCGGAAACTAAGGGATATTAAGGCCTCCTTTTAATAGAGTACCGGACCAAAGCATTAACACATAGTGAATACATGAACTCCTCAAACTACGGTCATCACCGGTAAGTTTCCGGATTATTGTAACTTCAGGGTTAACGGATCATAACAGATAATAGGTGACTATAGACTTGCAAGATAGGATCAAGAACTCTCATATATTGATGAAAACATAATAGGTTTAGATCTGAAATCATGGCACTCGGGCCCTAGTGACAAGCATTAAGCATAGCAAAGTCATAGCAACATCAATCTCAGAACATAATGGATACTAGGGATCAAACCCTAACAAAACTAACTCGATTACATGATAGATCTCATCCAACCCATCACCGTCCAGCAAGCCTATGATGGAATTACTCACGCACGACGGTGAGCATCATGAAATTGGTGATGGAGGATGGTTGATGATGATGATGACGATGGCGCCGGATTCCCCTCTCCGGAGCCCCGAACGGACTCTAGATCAGCCCTCCCAAGAGGTTTTAGGGCTTGGCGGCGGCTCCGTATCGTAAAACGCGATGAATTCTTCTCCCTGATTTTTTTCTCCCCGAAACCAAATATATAGAGTTGGAGTTGAGGTCGGAGGAGCTCCAGGGGCCCACGAGGTAGGGGGGCGTGCCCTAGGGGGGCGCGCCCCCACCCTCGCGGACAGGTGGTGGGCCCCCTGGTCTTCATCTTTTGCAAGGATTGTTTATTATTTCCGAATACATGTTCCATGAAGTTTCAAGTCATTCCAAGAACTTTTGTTTCTGCACATAAATAACACCATGGTAATTCTGCTGAAAACGTCGTCAGTACGGGTTAGTTCCATCCAAATCATGCAAGTTAGAGTCCAAAACAAGGGCAAAAGTGTTTGGAAAAGTAGATACGACGGAGACGTATCACTGCTCCGCACTTCCGACGATCTACACCCTCAGTAGGTCGCGCTCGGCCCGGAGCTTCGCATTGCTCTCATTTAGTTGCCGGATGACGTCGGTAGAGGCAATAATAAAGTTATTATTTATTCCCCTATATCATGATAAATGTTTATTATTCATGCTAGAATTGTATTAACCGGAAACTTAGTACATGTGTGAATACATAGACCAACAGAGTGTCACTAGTATGCCTCTACTTGACTAGCTCATTGAATCAAAGATGGTTAAGTTTCCTAGCCATAGAGATGAGTTGTCATTTGATTAACGGGATCACATCATTAGAGAATGATGTGATTGACTTGACCCATCCATTAGCTTAGTACGATGATCATTTAGTTTGTTGCTATTGCTTTCTTCATGACTTATACATGTTCCTATGACTATGAGATTATGCAACTCCCGAGTACCGGAGGAACACTTTGTGTGCTACCAAACGTCACAACGTAACTGAGTGATTATAAAGGTGCTATACCGGTGTCTCCAATGGTGCTTGTTGAGTTGGCATAGATCGAGATAAGGATTTGTCACTTTGATTGTCGAAGAGGTATCTCTGGGCCCTCTCGGTAATGCACAACACTATAAGCCTTGCAAGCATTGTGAATAATGAGTTAGTTGCGGGATGATGCATTACGGAACGAGTAAAGAGACTTGCCGGTAACGAGACTGAACTAGGTATGAGGATACCGACGATCGATTCTCGGGCAAGTAACATACCATGACAAAGGGAACAACGTATGTTGTTATGCGGTTTGACTGATGAAGATCTTCGTAGAATATGTACGAGCCAATATGAGCATCCAGGTTCCGCTATTGGTTATTGACCAGAGACGAGTCTTGGTCATGTCTACATAGTTCTCGAACCTGTAGGGTCCACACGCTTAACATTCGGTGACGATCGATATTATGATTTTATGTGTTTTGATGTACCGAAGGTAGTTCGGAGTCCCGGATGAGATCGGGGACATGACGAGGAGTCTCGAAATGGTCGAGATGTAAAGATCGATATATTGGACGACTATATTCGGACATCGGAAAGGTTCCAAGTGACTCGCCTATTTTTCGGAGTACCGGAGAGTTACGGGAATTCACTTGGAGGGTCAATGGGCCTTCGTGGGCTTTAGTGGAAATAGAGGGCAGCAAGGAAGTGTGGGGTGCGCCCCCTAGGTCCAAACCGAATTGGTTTAGGGCTTTGGGGGTCGGCCCCCTCTTTCCTTCTCCTCTCCTCCTCTTTCCTTCCCCTCCTAGTTGGACTAGGAAATGGGGAACCTACTCCCAGTAGGAGTAGGATTCCCCCCTTGGGGCGCACCCTATGAGGCCGCCCGCCCCCTCCCCTTGCTCCTTTATATACGCGGCCAGGGGGCACCCCATAGACACACAAGTTGATCAGTTGATCTTTTAGCCGTGCGTGGTGCCCCCCTCCACCATAATCCACCTTGGTCATATCGTAGCGGTGCTTAGGAGAAGCCCTGCATCGGTAGCATCATCATCACCGTCATCACGCCGTCGTGCTGACAGAACTCTCCCTCAAAGCTTGATAACCCACAAGTATAGGGGATCGCAACAGCTTTCGAGGGTAGAGTATTCAACCCAAATTTATTGATTCGACACAAGGGGAGCCAAAGAATATTCTCAAGTATTAGCAGCTGAGTTGTCAATTCAACCACACCTGGAAACTTAGTATCTGCAACAAAGTGTTTAGTAGCAAAGTAATATGATAGTGATGGTAACGGTAATAAAAGAGTAATGAAAGCAAAGTAATATTTTTGGTATTATGTAGTGATTGTAACAATAGCAACGGGAAAGTAAATAAGCGTAAACCAGTATATGGAAAGCTCGTAGGCATCGGATCAATGATGGATAATTATGCCGGATGTGGTTCATCATGTAACAGTCATAACATAGGGTGACACAGAACTAGCTCCAATTCGTCAATGTAATGTAGGCATGTATTCCGAATATAGTCATACATGCTTATGGAAAAGAACTTGCATGACATCTTTTGTCCTACCCTCCCGTGGCAGCGGGGTCCTAATGGAAACTAACGGATATTAAGGCCTCCTTTTAATAGAGAACCGGAACAAAGCATTAGCACATAGTGAATACATGAACTCCTCAAACTACGGTCATCACCGGTAAGTATCCCGATTATTGTCACTTCGGGGTTAACGGATCATAACACATAATAGGTGACTATAGACTTGCAAGATAGGATCAAGAACTCTCATATATTGATGAAAACATAATAGGTTTCGATCTGAAATCATGGCACTCGGGCCCTAGTGAGAAGCATTAAGCATAGCAAAGTCATAGCAACATCAATCTCAGAACATAGTGGATACTAGGGATCAAACCCTAACAAAACTAACTCGATTACATGATAAATCTCATCCAACCCATCACCGTCCAGCAAGCCTACGATGGAATCACTCACGCACGGCGGTGAGCATCATGAAATTGGTGATGGAGGATGGTTGATGATGACGACGGCGATGAATCTCCCTCTCCGGAGCCCCGAACGGACTCCAGATCAGCCCTCCCGAGAAGTTTTAGGGCTTGCCGGTGGCTCCGTATCGTAAAACGCGATGATTTCTTCTCTCCTATTTTTTTCTCCCCGAAAGCAGATATATAGAGTTGGAGTTGGAGCCGGGAGGTCTCCAGGGGGCCCACGAGGTAGGGGGCGCGCCCTAGGGGGGGCGCCCCCCACCCTCGTGGAAAGGGTGTGGGCCCCCTGGTCTTCATCTTTGGCAAGGATTTTTTATTATTTATTTTAAGATATTCCGTGGAGTTTCAGGTCATTCCGAGAACTTTTGTTTTCTGCACATAAAACAACATCATGGCAATTCTGCTGAAAACAGCGTCAGTCCGGGTTAGTTCCATTCAAATCATACAAGTTAGAGTCCAAAACAAGGGCAAAAGTGTTTGGAAAAGTAGATACGACGGAGACGTATCAACTCCCCCAAGCTTAAACCCTTGCTTGTCCTCAAGCAATTCAGTTGACAAACTAAAAGAAATAAAGAAAAACTTTTACAAACTCTATTTGCTCTTTTTGTTGTAAATATGTCAAGCTAGCATTCAAGTTTTCAGCAAAGATTATAACTAACCATATTGGCAATAATTCTTAGGTCTCATGATTACCCATATCAATAGCATAATCAACAAGCAAGCCATAATAATAAATCTCGGATGACAACACTTTCTCAAAATAATCATAATATGATATAACAAGATGGTATCTCGCTAGCCCTTTTTGAGACCGCAAAACATAAATGCAGAGCACCTTTAAAGATCAAGGACTGACTAGACATTGTAATTCATGGTAAAAGAGATGCAATCATAGTCACACCCAACATAAATTAACAGTAATGAATGCAAATGACAGCGGTGCTCTCCAACTGGTGCTTTTTAATAAGAGGATGATGACTCAGAATAAAAGTAAATAGATAGGCCCTTTTCAGAGGGGAGCAGGGATTTGTAGAGGTGCCAGAGCTCGGTTTTGAAATAGAGGTGAATAATATTTTGAGCGGTATACTTTTGTTGTCAACATAACAACCAAGAGATGGCGATATCTTCCATGCTACACACATTATAGGCGGTTCCCAAACAGAATAGTAAAGTTTATATTCCCCCTCCACCAACAAACATCAATCCATGGCTTGCTCGAAACAACGAGTGCCTCCAACATACATCAGGTCCCAGGGGGAGTTTTGTTTTGCAATTATTTTTGATTTAGTTTGCATAAAGCATGGGATTGGGCATCCCGGTGACCATCCATTATCTCGTGAGTGAGGAGCGGAGTCCACTCCTCTTGAGAATAACCCGCCTAGCATGTAAGATACAGGCAGCCCTAGTTGATACATGAGCTATTCGAGCATACAAAACATGATGATTATTTGAAGGTTTAGAGTTTGGCACATACAAATTTACTTGGAACGGCAGGTAGATACCACATATAGGAAGGTATAGTGGACTCATTTGGAATAACTTTGAGGTTTAAGGGATTGGATGCACAAGCAGTATTCCCGCTTAGTACAGGTGAAGGCTAGCAAAAGACTGGGAAGCGACCAACTAGACAGCGACAACAGCCATGTACATGCATTAAAATTAATAAACATTGGATGCAAGCATGAGTAGGATATAATCCACCATGAACATAAATATCGTGAAGGCTATGTTGATTTGTTTCAACTACATGCGTGAACATGTGCCAAGTCAAGTCACTTAAATCATTCAGAGGAGGATACCACCCTATCATACCACATCATAACCATTTTAATAGCATGTTGGCACGCAAGGTAAACCATTATAACTCATAGCTAATCAAGCATGGCACAAGCAACTATGATCTCTAATTGTCATTGCGAACATGTTTATTCTTAACAAGCTGAATCAAGAACGATGAACTCATCATATTTACAAAAACAAAAGAGGTCGAGTTCGTACCAGCTTTTCTCATCTCAGTCAGTCCATCATATATCATCATAATTGCCTTTCACTTGCACGACCGAACGATGTGAATAATAATAAGAGTGCACGTGCATTGGACTAAGCTGGAATCTGCAAGCATTCAATAAACAGAAGACAAGGCAATATGGGCTCTTGGTTAAATCAACAATAAAGCATAGAAGAGCCTCTTCAACAATTTAATCATGGTCTTCTCCTACTAACCCCCATATAAAAGAAAAGAAATAAAACTATTTACACGGGAAAGCCCCCAACAAGCAAAAGAAGAACAGTAAATCTTTTTGGGTTTTCTTTTTAATTACTACTACAAGCATGGAAATTAAACTAATTAAAATCTACAACTATTTTTTTGTTTTTCTTAAGGTTTATTAAACACACAAGAAGAAAGCATAAAAGGAAATAAACTAGCATGGATGATACAATGAAAAAGTATGAGCACCGACATCTAGCAATGAGTGTGTGTGAACATAAATGTAATGTCGGTGAGAAATACGTACTCCCCCAAGCTTAGGATTTTGGCCTAAGTTGGTTTATGGCCACGGCTGGCCTGGCTGATATCCATAATAATAGTTGTTGGGGTCGTACTGTGATACAACAGCTATCGCCTCCCGAGCTGCAGTGTGGCGACGAGCGGCCTCCGCTCTCCTCTCGTACTCATCTGCCTCCTCTCTGGTAATAGTATATCCTCCTCTTGCCTGATAATCAAAGAAAGCAGGAGCAGGGAGAGTAATATGGACAGCACGTCGTCTGCCAAAGATTAGTCGGTACTGGAGAGGTGATTCGTTCCTCTCGACAAAATGGTGGGAAACCATAGAATCAAAATCTAAATAAGAAGGAGGCAACTCCATGTCTCCTTCACGAACGTCTATCTCAAGAAATTTAGCTAAGCGGGTTGCATAAATTCCTCCAAAGAAATCTCCATTATGTCTATTATGATGCAACCTACGAGTTACAATGGCTCACATATGATAAGATTGGTCTCCTGACATAGCACTCCTGAGAATGCTAAGGCCAGGGACACACATGTGACATGCTTCATCCTTAGCATTTATGAACCTACCTATGAAGAGAGCAAAATAATGTATAGCAGGAAAGTGAATGCTCCCTATGGTAGCTTGCGTTATATCTCTAGATTCCCCTACAGTTATACTAGCAAGAAAGTTTCTAAATTCAGATTTAGGGGGATCCCTAACACTACCCCGTTGTGGAAGTTTGCAAGCAAAAGTGAAATCCTCTAAGTCCATGGTATAAGATTTGTTATAAAGATCAAACATGACTGAAGGAGAATTACGCGAGGATGAATACTCAAACCTCCTCACAAAAGAGCTTGTGAGATCATGATACTGGGGGCATTTGTCTACCTCAAAGTCCTCAAGACTGGCATTACGCAAATATGCATTAAATTCTTCTTTAATTCCCGCTCGATCCATAAAATTTTCAGAAGGCCACTCACAAGGACGCACTGGAGCGTCTCTTGGTGGCTCTTCATCAGCATCACGCATTGCAAGCCTGGGTCACTGCTTCCTTGAAGAACCACCTTGGAACATTTTCCTAAGCATATTTCTTCCTCTGAAAAATTCTGAAATTTTTAGTAACTTCAAAATAAAAGTAAACCAAACTCAATAATATTGATAGCAACTACTCCTACAAGTGCCTAGAGCCTATATCATGCATCAAAACTATTTTTGACCATATAAATTTGACATGCAAGCTCAAGAAAAGGGTCACCTAAGCAACACAAATTTTCAATGAATAAAGCACTAGAACAAAAACTAATTGGACCAATGGAGGAGTCACATACCAAGGAACAATCTCCCTAAGCAGTTTTGTGAGAGGTGCTTTGAGCAAGGAGATCGAAAATGGCAGCAAAGAGGGCTGGAACTCGTGCTTGAGTTGGTTTTTCATGTTTTTGGGAGGAAGAAGAAGATGATGGGTGCAGGAATAAGTGGAGGAGGGCCACCGTAGGCCCACGAGGCAGGGGATGCGCCCTAGTGGGGTGGGCGTGCCCTCCACCCTCGTGGCAAGGTGGCTGGCCCCCTGGTGTGTTCTTTGCACCATAAATCCTCAAATATTCTAGAAAAAATCATACTTAATTTTGAGGGCATTTGGAGAATTTTTAGTTTTGAGGTATTTTTATATTGCACGGATAATCAGATAACAGACGGAAAAAATATTTATTTTTACTTTATTTCAACTAAATAACAGAAAGTATAGAGAGGGTACAGAAGGTTGTGCTTCTAGTTTCATCCATCTCATGATCATCAAAAGGAATCCACTAACAAGGTTGATCAAGTCTTGTTAACAAACTCATTCCGATTAACATGAAACCAGAGAAATTTCGAATAACACTAGGTTACCTCAACGGGGATATGCACATCCCCAATAATAAGTATATCATATTTCTTCTTGACAGTAGGAAGAGGAAATTCAAAACCTCCAAATATAATCGATGGAATTTTTCCGATAGAATTGATACTATGAACATGAGATTGTTTCCTCGGGAAGTGTACCGTATGCTCATTACCATTAACATGAAAAGTGACATTGCCTTTGTTGCAATCAATAACAGCCCCTGTAGTATTAAGAAAAGGTCTTCCAAGAATAATAGACATACTATCATCCTCGGGAATATCAAGAATAACAAAGTCCGTTAAAATAGTAATGTTTGCAACCACAACAGGCACATCCTCACAAATACCGACATGTATAGCAGTTGATTTATCAGCCATTTGCAAAGATATTTCAGTAGGTGTCAACTTATTCAAGTCAAGTCTACGATATAAAGAGGAGGCATAATATTAACACCGGCTCGAAGATCACATAAAGCAGTTTTAACATAGTTTCTTTTAATGGAGCATGGTATAGTATGTACTCATGGATCTCCAAGTTTCTTTGGTATTCCACCCTTAAAAGTATAATTAGCAAGCATGGTGGAAATTTCAGCTTCTGGTATCTTTCTTTTATTTGTAACAATATCTTTCATGTACTTAGCATAAGGATTCAATTTGAGCATATCAGTTAATGGCATACGCAAAAAGATAGGTCTAATCATTTTAGCAAAGCGCTCAAAATCCTCATCATCCTTTTTCTTGGATGGTTTGGGAGGAAAAGGCATGGGTTTCTGAACCCAAGGTTCTCTTTCTTTACCATGTTTCCTAGCAACAAAGTCTTTCTTATCATAACATTGATTCTTTGATTGTGGGTTATCAAGATCAACAGCAGGTTCAATTTCTACATCATTATCATTACTAGGTTGAGCATTATTATGGACATCATCATTAACATTTTCATTAGGTTCATGATCATTGCCAGATTGTGTTTCAGCATCAGACATAGAGATATCATTTGGATTATCAGGTGGTTCAGCAATAGGTTCACTAGAAGTTTGCACAGTTCTATCATTTTTCTTTTTCTTCCTTTTAGAAGAACTAGGTGCATCAATATTATTTATCTGAGAATCTTGCTCAATTCTCTTAGGGTGGCCTTCAGGATACAAAGGTTCCTGAGTCATTCTACCAGTTCTAGTAGCCACTTTAACAGCATAATCATTTTTCTTACTATTCATCTCATTGAGCAATTCTTTTTGAGCTTTAAGTACTTGTTCTACTTGAGTGGTAACCATAGAAGCATGTTTACTAATAACTTTAAGTTCACCTTTGACATTAGCCATATAATCACCCAAGTGTCCAAGCATATTTGAATTGTATTTTAATTGTCTACCAAAATAAGCATTAAAGTCTTCTTGCTTAAACATAAAATTATCAAACACATCCAAGCAACGACTAGCAATTTTAGTAGGAGGGATTTCAGCTTTATCATATCTATAGAGAGAATTTACCTTTACTACCTGTGTCGGGTTATCGAGGTCTGGAGGTTCTTCAATAAGTAAAGGATCAAGATCATATGTTTCTTCAATAGGAGGTAAATTCTTAACATCTTCAGCTTTAATACCTTTTTCTTTCATAGATTTCTTTGCCTCTTGCATATCTTTAGGACTGAGAAATAGAATACCCCTCTTCTTCGGAGTTGGTTTAGGAATAGGATCATTAATTGGAGCCGGAGCTGGCTCAGGAGGTTCCCAATTATTTTCATTTGTCAACATATTATTCAATAAGATTTCAGCTTCATCCGGTGTTCTTTCCCTGAATAGAGAACCAGCACAACTATCCAGGTAATATGTGGAAGCATCGGTTAGTCCATTATAAAAGATATCAAGTATTTCATTTTTCTTAAGAGCATGATCAGGCAAAGCATTAAGTAACTTGAGAAGCCTCCCCCAAGCTTGTGGGATACTCTCTTCTTTAATTTGCACAAAGTTGTATATTTCCTTTAAAGCAGCTTGTTTCTTATGAGCAGAGAAATATTTAGCAGAGAAGTAGTAAATCATATCCTGGGGACTACGCACACAACCAGGATCAAGAGAATTGAACCATATCTTAGCATCACCCTTTAATGAGAACGGAAATATTTTAAGGATATAAAAGTAGCGAGATCTCTCATCATTAGTGAACAGGGTGGCTATATCATTTAATTTAGTAAGATGTGCCACAACAGTTTCAGATTCATAGCCATGAAAAGGATCAGATTCAACTAAAGTAATTATATCAGGATCAACAAAGAATTCATAATCCTTATCAGTAACAAAGATAGGTGAAGTAGCAAAAGCAGGGTCAGGTTTCATCCTAGCATTTAGAGATTGCTTATTCCATTTAGCTAAAATCATTTTGAGTTCATATCTATCTTTGCAAGCTAAAATAGCTAAAGAAGCTTCTTGATCAAATAAATAACCCTCAGGAATAACAAGTGATTCTTCATCATCACTTTCATCATCATAATCAGATTCAATATTTTCAATCTCTCTAGCCCTAGCAAGTCGTTCCTCGAGAAAATCACTAAGTGGCATAGTAGTATCAGGCATAGAGGTAGTTTCATCATAAGTATCATGTATAGCAGAAGTAGCATCATTAATAACATGCGACATATCAGAACGAATAGCAGAAGCAGGTGTAGGTGTCGCAAGCTTACTCAAAACAGAAGGTGAATCAAGTGCAGAGCTAGATGGCAGTTCCTTACCTCCCCTTGTAGTTGAGGGATAAATTCTTGTCTTAGCGTCTTTCAAGTTCTTCATAGTATCCAGCAGATATAAATCCGAAGTGACTCAAATAATAGAGTTATGCTCCCCGGCAATGGCGCCAGAAATTAGTCTTGATAACCCACAAGTATAGGGGATCGCAACAGCTTTCGAGGGTAGAGTATTCAACCCAAATTTATTCATTGGACACAAGGCGAGCCAAAGAATATTCTCAAGTATTAGTAGCTGAGTTGTCAATTCAACCACACCTGGAAACTTAGTATCTGCAGCAAAGTGTTTAGTAGCAAAGTAATATGATAGTGATGGTAACGGTAACAAAAGAGTAATTAAAGGAAAGTAATATTTTTGGTATTATGTACTGATTGTAACAATAGCAACGGGAAAGTAAATAAGCATAAACCAGTATATGGAAAGCTCGTAGGCATCGGATCAATGATGGATAATTATGCCAGATGTGGTTCTTCATGTAACAGTCATAACATAGGGTGACACAGAACTAGCTCCAATTCGTCAATGTAATGTAGGCATGTATTCCTAATATAGTCATACGTGCTTATGGAAAAGAACTTGCATGACATCTTTTGTCCTACCCTCCCATGCCAGTGGGGTCCAAATGGAAACTAAGGGATATTAAGGCCTCCTTTTAATAGAGAACCAGAACAAAGCATTAGCACATAGTGAATACATGAACTCCTCAAACTACGGTCATCACCGGTAAGTATCCCGATTATTGTCAGTTCGGGGTTAACGGATCATAACACATAATAGGTGACTATAGACTTGCAAGATGGGATCAAGAACTCTCATATATTGATGAAACCATAATAGGTTCAGATCTGAAATCATGGCACTCGGGCCCTAGTGACAAGCATTAAGCATAGCAAAGTCATAGCAACATCAATCTCAGAACATAGTGGATACTAGGGATCAAACACTAACAAAACTAACTCAATTACATGATAAATCTCATCCAACCCATCACCGTCCAGCAAGCCTACGATGGAATCACTCACGCACGGCGGTGAGCATCATGAAATTGGTGATGGAGGATGGTTGATGATGACGACGGCGGCGAATCCCCCTCTCCGGAGCCCCGAACGGACTCCAGATCAGCCCTCCCGAGAGGTTTTAGGGCTTGGCGGCGGCTCCGTATCGTAAAACGTGATGATTTCTTCTCTCCTATTTTTTTCTCCCTGAAAGCAGATATATAGAGTTGGAGTTGGAGTCGGGAGGTCTCTAGGGGGCCCATGAGGTAGGGGGGCGCGCCCTGGGGGGGGCGCCCCCCACCCTCATGGAAAGGGTGTGGGCCCCCTGGTCTTCATCTTTGGCAAGGATTTTTTATTATTTATTTTAAGATATTTCGTGGAGTTTCAGGTCATTCCGAAAACTTTTGTTTTCTGCACATAAAACAACATCATGGCAATTCTGCTGAAAACAGCGTCAGTCCAGGTTAGTTCTATTCAAATCATACAAGTTAGAGTCCAAAACAAGGGCAAAAATGTTTGGAAAAGTAGATACGACGGAGATGTATCAAAGCTCTGCTGGATCGGAGTTCGTGGGACGTCACCGAGCTGAACGTGTGCTGAACTCGGAGGTGCCGTACGTTCGGTACTTGGATCGGTCGGATCGTGAAGACGTGCGACTACATCAACAAGGTTCTCATAACGCTTCCGCTTACGGTCTACGAGGGTATGTCGACAATACTCTCCCCTCTCATTGCTATGCATCACTGTGATCTTGCGTGTGCGTAGGAATTTTTTTGAAATTACTGCGTTCCCCAACAGTGGCATCCGAGCTAGGTTTATGCGTAGATGTCATTTGCACGAGTAGAACACAAAGTAGTTGTGGGCGTGGGTATATACATATTGCTTGCCGTCACTAGTTGATTCTTGATTCAGCGGTATTGTTGGATGAAGCGGCCCAGACCGACATTACGCGTACGCTTAAGCGAGACTGGTTCTACCGACGTGCTTCACACACAGGTGGCTAGTGGGTGTCTGTTTCTCCAGCTTTAGTTGAATCGGATTCAATGAACAGGGTTCTTTATGAAGATCAAAAAGCAATCACTATACCGCGTTGTGGTTTTTGATGCGTAGGTAAGAACGGTTCTTGCTCAGCCCATAGCAGCCACGTAAAACTTGCAACAACAAAGTAGAGGACGTCTAACTTATTTTTGCAGGGCATGTTGTGATGTGATATGGTCAAGACGTGATGAGATATAAATTTTTGTATGAGATGATAATGTTTTGTTAAAGTTATCGGCAACTGGCAGAAGCCTTATGGTAGTCTCTTTATTCCATAAGATGCAAGTGCCATGTAATTGCTTTACTTTTTCGCTATGCGATAGAAATAGTTGGCGAGACGACCATGTGGTGACACATTGATAGAGATCAAGATGATGGAGATCATGGTGTCATGCCAGTGACGATAGAGATCGTGACGGTACTTTGGAGATGGAGATCAAAGGCACAAGATGATCATGGCCATATCATGTCACATATATTGATTCCATGTGATGTTTATCCTTTATGCGTCTTATCCTTCTTGATTTACGGTAGCATTTTAAAATGATCTCTCACTAAATTTGAAGGTACAAGTGTTCTCCCTGAGTATGCACCATTGCCAAAGTTCGTCGTGCCGAGACACCATGTGACGATCGGGTGTGATAAGCTCTACGTTCACATACAACGGGTGCATGCCAGTTTTGCACACGCAGAAATACTCGGGTTAAACTTGACGAGCCTAGCATATGCAGATATGGCCTCGGAACACTGGAGACCGAAATGTCGAGCATGAATCATATAGTAGATATGATCAACATAGTGATGTTCACCATTGAAAACTACTCCATCTCACGTGATGATCGGACATGGTTTAGTTGATTTGGATCACGTGATCATTTAGATGACTAGAGGGATGTCTATCTAAGTGGGAGTTCTTAAGTAATATGATTAATTGAACTTTAATTTATCATGAACTTAGTCCTGATAGTATTTGCATAACTATGTTGTAGATCAATAGCTCGCGATGTAGCTCCCCGTTTATTTTGATATGTTCCTAGAGAAAAACTAAGTTGAAAGATGTTAGTAGCAATGATGTGGATTGGATCTGTGATCTGAGGATTATCCTCATTGCTGCACAGAAGAATTATGTCCTTGATGCACCGCTATGTGACAGACCGATTGCAGGAGCAGATGCAGACGTTATGAACGTTTGGTGAGCTCGATATGATGACTACTTGATAGTTTAGCGCACCATGCTTTACGGCTTAGAATCGCGGTTTCAAAGATGTTTTGAACGCCACGGAGCATATGAGATGTTCCAAGAGTTGAAATTAGTATTTCAGACTCATGCCCATGTCGAAAGGTATGAGACCTTTGACAAAGCACTTTGCCTACAAGATGGAGGAGAATAGCTCAGCTAATGAGCATGTGCTCAGAATGTCTGAGTACTACAATCACTTGAATCAAGTGGGAGTTAATCTCTAGATAAGATAGTGATTGATGGAGTTCTCTAGTCACTATCACCAAGTTACTGGAACTTTGTGATGAACTATAATATGCAAGGGATAACGGAAATGATTCCCATGCTCTTCATGATGCTGAAATCGATGAAGGTAGAAATCAAGAAAAGCATCAAGTGTTGATGGTTGATAATACCATTAGTTTCAAGAAAAGGGCAAAGGGAAGAAGGGGAACTCCAAGAAGAACGGCAAGCAAGTTGCTGCTCAAGGGAAGAAGCCCAAGTCTAGACCTAAGCCTGAGACTAAGTGCTTCTACTTCAAAGGGACTGGTCACTGGAAGCAGAACTGCCCCAAGTATTTGGCGGATAAGAAGGATGGCAAAGTGAACAAAAGTATATTTGGTATACATGTTATTGATGTGTACTTTACTAGTGTTTATAGAAAACCCTCAGTATTTGATACTAGTTTAGTTGCTGAGATTAGTAACTCGAAGCAGGAGTTGCAGAGTGAATAGAGACTAGTTAAGGGTGAAGTTATGATGTGTGTTGGAAGTGGTTCCAAGATTGATATGATCATCATCGCACACTCCCTATACTTTCGGGATTAGTGTTGAACCTAAATAAATGTTATTTGGTGTTTGCATTAAGCATGAATATGATTTGATCATGTTTATTGCAATACATTTATTCATTTAAAGTGAGAGAATAATTGTTGTTCTGTTTACATGAATAAAACTTTCAATGATCATACACCCAAGGTGAATGGTTTATTGAATCTCGATCGTAGTGATACACATATACATAATATTGAAGCCAAAATATGCAAAGTTAAAAATGATAGTGCAACTTATTTGTGGCATTGCCGTTTAGGTCATATTGGTGTAAAGCACATGAAGATAATCCATGCTGATGGGCTTTTGGAATCACTTGATTATGAATCAGTTGATGCTTGTGAACCATGCCTCATGGGCAAGATGACTAAGACTCCATTCTCCAGAACAATGGAGCGAGCAACAGACTTGTTGGAAATAATACATACTGATGTATGCAGTCCGATGAGTGTTGAGGCTCGCGGCAGGTATCGTTACTTTCTGACCTTCACTGATGATTTGAGTAAGATATGGGTATATCTTCTTGATGAAACATAAATCTGAAACATTTGGAAAGTTCAAATAATTTCAGAGTGAACTGGAAAATCATCGTAACAAGAAATTAAAGTTTCTACGATCTGATTGTGGAGGAGAATATTTGAGTTACGAGTTTGGTCTTCATTTGAAACAATGCGGAATAGTTTCGCAACTCACGCCACCTGGAACACCACAACGTAATGGTGTGTCCGAACATCGTAACCGTACTTTATTAGATATGGTGCAATCTATGATGTCTCTTACCGATTTACCACTATCATTTTGGGGTTATGCATTAGAGACAACTGCATTCACGTTAAATAGGGCAGCATCTAAATCCATTGAGACGACACCATATGAACTATTGTTTGGCAAGAAACCAAAGTTGTCGTTTCTTAAAGTTTGGGGTTGCGATGCTTATGTGAAAAAGTTTCATCATGATAAGTTCAAACCCAAATCGGAGAAATGTGTCTTCATAGGATACCCAAAGGAGGCAGTTGGGTACACCTTCTATCACAGATCCGAAGGCAAGGCATTCGTTGCTAAGAATGGATCCTTTCTAGAGAAGGAGTTTCTCTCGAAGGAAGTGAGTGGGAGAAAAGTAGAACTTGATGAGGTAACTGCACCTGCTCCCTTATTGGAAAGTAGTTCATCAAAGAAATCTGTTCCTGTGACTCCTACACCAATTAGTGAGGAGGCTAATGATGATGATCATGTAACTTCAGATCAAGTTACTACCGAACCTCGTAGGTCAACCAGAGTGAGATCCGCACCAGAGTGGTACAGTAATCCTATTCTGGATGTCATGTTACTTGACCATGACGAACCTACGAACTATGAGGAAGCCATGATGAGCCCAGATTCTGCAAAATGGCTTGAGGCCATGAAATCTGAGATGGGATCCATATATGAGAACAAAGTATGGACTTTGATTGACTTGGCCGTTGATCGGTGAGTCATTAAGAATAAATGGATCTTCAAGATGAAGACGGACACTGATAATAGTGTTACTATCTACAAAGCTCGAATTGTCGCAAAAATGTTTTCGACAAGTTCAAGGTGTTGACTATGATGAGATTTTCCACTCGTATCAATGCTTAAAAGTCTGTCCGAATCTTGTTAGCAGTTGCCGCATTTTATGAAATCTAGCAATTGGATGTCAAAACTGCATTCCTTAATGGATTTCTTAAAGAAGAGTTGTATATGATGCAACCAGAAGGTTTTGTCGATCCTAAAGGTGCTAACAAAGTGAGCAAGCTCCAGCGATCTATCTATGGATTGGTGCAAGCATCTCGGAGTTGAAATATTTTCTTTGATAAAGTGATCAAAGCATATGGTTTTATACAGACTTGCGGTGAAGCCTATATTTACAAGAAAGTGAGTGGGAGCACTACATTATTTTTGATAAGTATATGTGAATGACATATTGTTAATCGAAAATAATGTAGAATTTTTTGGAAAGCATAAAGGAGTATTTGAAAGGAGTTTTTCAAAGAAATACCTCGATGAAGCTGCTTACACATTGCGCATCAAGATCTATAGAGATAGATCAAGACG
Organism: Triticum urartu; assembly: GCF_003073215.2. Lineage (NCBI taxonomy): Eukaryota > Viridiplantae > Streptophyta > Magnoliopsida > Poales > Poaceae > Triticum > Triticum urartu. Next base: position 208,929,619 of record NC_053028.1, on the reverse strand, counting down.
CTTGATATATTTTTCAATGAGTACATACCTTAACAAGATTTTGAAGTAGCTCAAAATGGAACAGTCAAAGAAGGAGTTCTTGCCTGTGTTGCAAGGTGTGAAGTTGAGTAAAGACTCAAAACCTGACCACATCATAAAATAGAAAGAGAATGAAAAGTCATTCCCTATGCCTTAGTCATAGGTTCTATAAAGTATGCTATGGTGTTTACCAGTCCTATTGTATACCTTAGCATGATTCTGGCAAGGGAGTACAATAGTGATCTAGGAGTAGATCACTGGACAACGGTCAAAATTATCCTTAGAGGACTAAGGAAATATTTCTCGATTATGGAGGTGATGAAAGAGTTCGTCATAAAGAGTTACGTCGATGCAAGCTTTTTACATCGATCTAGATGACTCTAAGTCTCGATCTGGATACATATTGAAAGTGGGAGCAATTAGCTAGAGTAGCTCCATGCAAAGCATTGTAGACAGAGAAATTTGCAAAATACATACGATCTGAATGTTGCTGACCCGTAGGCTATACTTCTCTCACCAGCAAAACATGATCACTCTTTGGGTGTTAATCACATAGCGATGTGAACTAGATTATTGACTCTAGTAAACCCTTTGGGTATTAGTCACATGGAGATGTGAACTACTCACATAAAGATGTGAACTAGATTACTGACTCTAGTGCAAGTGGGAGACTGAAGGAAATATGCCCTAGAGGCAATAATAAAGTTATTATTTATTTCCTTATATCATGATAAATGTTTATTATTCATGCTAGAATTGTATTAACCGGGAACTTAGTACCTGTGTGAATACATAGACAAACAGAGTGTCACTAGTATGCCTCTACTTGACTAGCTCGTTGAATCAAAGATGGTTAAGTTTCCTAGCCATAGACATGAGTGGTCATTTGATTAACGAGATCACATCATTAGAGAATGATGTGATTGACTTGACCCATCCGTTAGCTTAGTACGATGATCATTTAGTTTGTTGCTATTGCTTTCTTCATGACTTATACATGTTCCTATGACTATGAGATTATGCAACTCCCGAGTACCGGAGGAACACTTTGTGTGCTACCAAACGTCACAACGTAAATGGGTGATTATAAAGGTGCTATACCGGTGTCTCCGATGGTGCTTGTTGAGTTGGCATAGATCGAGATAAGGATTTGTCACTCCGATTGTCAAAGAGGTATCTCTGGGCCCTCTCGGTAATGCACATCACTATAAGCCTTGCAAGCATTGTGACTAATGAGTTACTTGCAAGATGATGCATTACGGAACGAGTAAAGAGACTTGCCGGTAACGAGATTGAACTAGGTATGAGGATACCGACGGTTGATTCTCGGGCAAGTAACATACCGATGACAAAGGGAACAACGTATGTTGTTATGTGGTTTAACCGATAAAGATCTTCGTAGAATTGTAGGAGCCAATATGAGCATCCAGGGTCCGCTATTGGTTATTGACCGGAGACGAGTCTCGGTCATGTCTACATAGTTCTCGAACCCGTAGGGTCCGCATGCTTAACGTTCGGTGACGATCGGTATTATGAGTTTATGTGTTTTGATGTACCGAAGATAGTTTGGAGTCCCGGATGAGATCGGGGACATGACGAGGAGTCTCGAAATGCTCGAGACATAAAGATCGATATATTGGACGACTATATTCGGACATCGGAAAGGTTCTGAGTGATTCAGATATTTTTCAGAGTACCGGAGAGTTACGGGAGTTAACCGGGAGGGTCAATGGGCCTTCGTGGGCTTTAGTGGAAATAGAGGGCAGCAAGGAAGTGTGGGGTGCGCCCCCCCCGCCAAGACCACACCGAATTTTTTTAGGGCTTTGGGGGCCGGCCCCCTCTTTCCTTCTCCTCTCCTCCTCTTTCCTTCCCCTCCTAGTTGGACTAGGAAAAGGGGAACCTACTCCTAGTAGGAGTAGGATTCCCCCTTGGGGCGCACCCTATGAGGCCGCCGCCCCCCTCCCCTTGCTCCTTTATATACGTGGCCAGGGGGCACCCCATAGACACACAAGTTGATCAGTTGATCTTTTAGCCATGTGAGGTGCCCCCCTCCACCATAATCCACCTCGGTCATATCGCAATGGTGCTTAGGCGAAGCCCTGCGTCGGTAGCATCGTCATCACGCCATCATGCTGACGGAACTCTCCCTCGAAGCTCTGCTGGATCGGAGTTCGTGGGACGTCATCGAGCTGAACGTGTGCTGAACTCAGAGGTGCCGTACGTTTGGTACTTGGATCGGTCGGATCGTGAAGACGTATGACTACATGAACCGCGTTCTCATAAAGCTTCCACTTACGATCTACGAGGGTACGTAGACAATACTCTCACCTCTCGTTGGTATGCATCACCATGATCTTGCGTGTGGGTAGGATTTTTTTTGAAATTACTGCGTTCCCCAACACAAACGAGGCTTGCAGGTCATCCTGCAACCTCGCCCACCTGGAGATATAATCCATCCGCCTATGGACGAGGGCATGCATGCGCCTGTAAGAGTCCTCACCTGCCCACAAGGCATTTTCCTAGGCCGCCGCGGCAAGGGAGGACATCTCTGCTGCATTCGCAACACAACGGGACATCTCTTCTGCTTCCGCGGTGCCGCCGTACCAGTTTGCTGCATCAACGACGTGGCGGGTCCTCTGTGCTGCTTCGGCGGCGCGGCGGGACATGTTGGCTGCTATCGCGGCGAGGTAGGACATCTCTCGTGCTCCCGCTTCCAGGCTCGCCTCTCCTTGGTCGCAATCTCTCGACCCAGAACTCATGCTGGCCATGGCGGACGCAAGGGAACGATGATGAATGACTTGTTTGTTTTTGACTTTTTGTGGATGGGGAGTTGAGGAGGAATGTGCAGTCATCTTGGAGTAGTAGTATTTATAACCGCATAGTAATACGCTCCTAAGTGGGAAACCGTTTAGGTTTTGATCGGTGTGAATAGGTTTGCAATTTGGAATGTGACGGGATGCATGCTCAAAATTTACTGACGGTTATAAGTGCGGCACTATTCCTGGAAGGTGTAACGTGGGCACGTATGCCTTCTCGACCGCGTACGTGGCATTTGCACCATAGGGTGCACTGCAATAGGCAATGTCAGCACACGTCTTTTAATTAGAATGGGTGTGCCCGTCTAGCGCACACAGGTTGATCTATCTAGCTGTTTCAGTTTGTTGTGGCTAATTGCAAACAGTTCATCCATGTGAAGTGTATGCTATGAATCGCAGACACTTTGATCTGGCTTACCTATTTCTGTTCTGTTGCCTAATCGCAAATAGTTAATCCTTCTGAAGCGTATGCCCTCAATCACACACACCTTGACTTGGCTGACCATTTCTTTTGTGTTGCCTAATCATAAACAGTTCATCCGAGTGAACCATATGCTGTATATCGCACACACCTTCATCTGGCTGCCCGTTTCTTTTGTGTTGCCTAATCACAAACAGTTCATCTGAGTGAACCGTATGCTCTATATCGCACACGCCTTCATCTGGTTGCCCGTTTCTTTTGTTCCGCCTCATCGCAAACAGTTCATTGGACTGAACCATATGCCCTGGATTGCACACGCAACTAAAATCTGAACCGTGTTTGATGCATCCTCCATCGCAAATGTTTTCACCTTTTTTGACGGTTTTCATACAACACCGTTTGCGATTATGGCATCGCACACAGTTTCTCAAAGGGTCTCTGATTGTAGTGTCGCGTTAGCAGCATCCTGCAGTAGTGCATGGCTAATGTATTGTCCATTTCTTCACATTGTATTGAAAGCTAAGGATAAAGAGACAAAGTTTATAATACGTTAAGCATAATATGACATCATTCATATCACAAAACAACTGAGAACAGACAAACAGGCAATTGTAACGTTGTGTAGACAAGTCCAGCATGGAACTAGATTAGGGATCAAGATCGAAGGAACATCACTCCTCTCTTTTAAACCTTGTCAGGTGCAATGATACGCTAACACAATTGTGTATAAAATTGAAAAGAGTAATAGACATTGGTTGCAAACCGTGCAGTTCAATGCACAAGTCATAGTAAGTAGTAATTAAAAGGCATGAGGATTAAGGACTTACAACAGCGACTTTGACTGGTGTAGTCACGCCCTTCGTCTTGCTGGTGTGACAGTCCTTGAAGATTTCCATAGCATTTGGTTCAGGTACTTTTTGGTCCTTGCGGGCTTTCCTCTGCATTTGGAACAAGTAAATATAGATATGATAATATGGCACAACGAAAAGAGTGAAACAACAGCTAATTACAAGAGGCTCACAGTGTGCAATATAGCTACGAGATCCTGTCATCTGTTGGAATTTCACTTTTGTACGGTTGGCCTTGTTCTTTGAATAGTTCACCTACAAGAAGATAGAATTGTGAGGCACATGTGTAAATAGCAGTTCAACATGTTATCTGATCATATATATATATATATATATATATATATATATATATATATATATATATATATAACGTACTTGATACTTTGGATCAGACCAGTGTTTAACAAGGCCTCTCCAGTCTCCATCCGATATATTTTCCACTGGAGATGTTTGGGCAAGTTCACTGTTAGTCTTGCCTTCAAAGTGAGTTTTCCTCAAGTTATACCGATACTATTGCAAAGCAGACTTGAAAACATGGGTGCAAGCTTTTCTGGTTGCATCATCTTGTCTATCCAACTTGAAACTCATCTGTTGAAAATTATGGGAGTATCATTACCAGCAACCTAGAAAGTATGGGACAGAGCAAGATGACATTACTAGTTTACATACATAAACATACTTACAGATAAATGGTCGAGGAAGGTGTTGAATTGGGTTTCGTCTTTGTCATTCCTGTACTGAATCCATATTGGGAGGATACGTGCATGACACCTAACGACAACCGTTGCCTCTGATACTAACTTGGGTGACTCTGTAGCATCACGCGACCTTTTTAAACCTGCCTCAAAACGGATCTCCATTCTTCCTCCTCTAGATTTAGTTAACCTATCAAGCATTATCCCTGATGTCTATTTTGTCTTGCGCCTAGGTGCTAGTCAAACAATGAGCACAGGAAGTGTTAGTGTACATCAAACTGTGAGACTACATATAAAGAAGCATGCAACTATAACTTGACTCCAGCAACTACCTTCTTCTTGTTGAAGCTTACCAGGTTCATCTGATCTTGCCAACTCATCTTGTGTCAAGAGTGCTTCGGAAGTAGTGTCAGGTGGAAAGGGAGCTTGGGAACATGCTGCTAGCTGAGTTGACAAACAAGTAACTCGTGGATCTGGTGGTACTGTGGAAGGTATTGCAACAACTAGGGTTGTCGTTGCTTGTTTGGTGGTAGCTATTAGTTTCTGTTTGGATTGTTTTGCAGCTCGTGTAGCACGGGATACCGTGTTTGTACAATTTTCCGGTGGACTTTGACCTTCTATTGCACCATCAGTACCAGTAGAATCTGCATAATTCTTTCGCTTCCATTTCCGTGTGTCCTGAGTACTAACACCATCCCCTGCCATTCTGTGTTCCTTCCTCTTTCTCTGTGCCATGTCAAGTCAAGCCGACAAGAAAAAGGAATAAAAATTTAGTTCATCAGAACAAATTAATGCATGATATAGACGAACTAAACTTTGACGTTAGACAACCGCATGATAAGAAGTGTAATATGTACGAAAAATAGGACGACATGAGATAATCAGAACTATGACGTCTAAACTAAGCAGAAGACATTTCAATAAATTATTAGCAATGCAATGGAAGGTAGAAACCATATGAAAGATGCTAAAAATATCGCTCTACCAAGTTAACAGTGTCTCGTCATGACTGGCATTTAAACAAATGTGAAGCAGTAAAAGAAATAAATCGTATGCAAGATGCAAACACATCACACTAGCAAGTTAAAGGTCTCTCATCATTAGTGCCATTGCATATTCACATCATTGCATATTCACACCTATGATGTGTAAACTAAGCAGAAGGCATTTCAACAAATTAGAAGCATTGAAAGCTAGACACCATATGTAAGACGCAATGAATATCACTCTACCAAGTTAAAATTGTCTCGTCATTAGTGCCATTTCAACAAATTAGTAGTATAAGATAGGAAATAATGCGAGATGCAAACTATATCAGACTCCCAAGTTAAACGTGTCTTGTGAAAGGTGATTATTGCAGGTTACACAATAGTAGTACTTTTGATGTAAGAACATGGTGTGATAGACAAATCTTGTATGTTCTAGAAATAGGAACACATGTCTTATTCACAAGTATAATGTGTAAAGTAAGCATATGGAATTCAACAAAATTAGAAGAAATACAAGCTAGACATCATACATAACATGCAACCACATATAACAATGCCATGTTAGAGGGAGCACCTATGATGGTGGACAAGGGGTGACGTGCTCATCATCAACATAGCTACGTTGAGTGCCTATGCAAATCTTATCTTCCAAATTTTGTTGGGAGGATGGCAGAGTAGAATGTGTAGAGGCACTGCGTTTGGAAGGAGCACCTTTATCCATTGCCTTGCTAATTTCCTTCTGCTTTATTGATTTTGCATTGTCAAGTAAAACCGACAAGAAAAAGCAATAAAATTCACTCTTCATAACTCATTCATGCATGATACTGACAATCACTACCTTGATGTAAGGCAAACACATGATACGAGGATGGAATATGTACGAAAAACAGGACGACATGGCATATTCACAACTATTTGTGTAATCTAAGTAGAAGTAATTTAATCAAATTACAAGCAATACAAGCTAGACACTGTATGCAACATGCAAGACAATATCATACTGCTAAGGTAGAGAAAGCACCTGGGATGCCGGTTTCGCCGAAAGACTGCCATCAGTCCCTGCCTTAATTTTTTTCCTTCCTCTTTCTTAATTTCATTGCCTTGTCAAGTCAAACCCACAAGAAAAATGAATAAAAATTCACTTTTCAGAACTCATTGATGCATGATGCTGATGAGCAATACTTTAATGTAAGGCGAACGCATGATAGGATGATTGAATGTGTAAGAAAAAAGGACAACATTGCATATTCATAGCTATGATGTGTAAACTAAGCAGAAGGGATTTAAAAAAAATAGAAGCAATGAAAGCTAGACACCATATGAAAGATGCAACGAATATCACTCTACCAAGTTAAAATTGTCTCGTCATAAGTACCATTTCCACAAATTAGAAGTTGTACAAGCTAGAAAAGAATGTGAGATCTAACATATATCACACTCCCAAGTTAAACGGGTCTTATGATAAGTGATTGTTGCATGTTACACAACAGTAGTACTTTGATGTAAGAACATGGTGTGATAGACATATATTGTATGTTCTAGAAATAGGAACATGTGTCTTATTCACAAGTATAATGTGTAAAGTAAGCAAGGAATTCAACAAAATTAGAAGCAATACAAGCTAGACATCATACATATCATGCAACCACATATAACGGTGCCAAGTTAGAGGGAGAACCTGTGATGGTGGACTAGGGGAGACATGCTCATCATCAGCACAACTATGTTGAGTGTCTATTCATGTGTTGTCTTGCAAATCTTCTTGGGGTTTGGCAGAGTAGAATCTATAGAGACCCTCCGTTTGGAAGGAGCACCTTTATCCACTGCCTTGCTAATTTCATTCTATTGTCAAGTAAAACCGACAAGAAAAAAACAATAAAATTCACTCTTCAGAACTTATTCATGCATGATACTGCCAAGCAATACTTTGATGCAAGGCAAACACATGAAGCCAGGATGGAATATGTACGAAAAACAGGACAGCATGGCATATTCACAACTATTTGTGTAAACTAAGCAGAAGCCATTTCAACAAATAAGAAGCAATGCAAGATGGACACCACATGAAAGATGCAACCAATATGACTCTGCCAAGTTAAAAGCATCCCATCATAAATGGCGTTTCAACAAATTAGAAGCAGTGCATGCTATCAATCATATGAAAGATGCAACCAATATCACACTACATATACTAAAGGTGTCTCGTCATATTGATTGATGCGGGATACAAAAATCATAGTTTTATGTAAGGACATGCTTAATAGACAGATGTACTATGTACTAAAAACAAGAAGGCATTTCACATTAACAGGTGTAATGTACTCCCTCCGTCCAGAAATACTTGTCGAAGAGATGGATGTATCTAGACATATTTTAGTTCTAGATACATCCATTTTTTCGACAAGTATTTCCGGACGGAGGGAGTATAAACTAAGCAGAATAGCACATGGAATTTAACCAAATTGGAAGAATTACAATCTAGACACCATATGCAACATGCAACCTCATATCATGCTGCCAAGTTAGAGAAAGCACCTGCGATGGTGATGTAGGGGAAATATGGTCATCAACTACATACGTTCACTATCTTCATCTGGCCTTACTGTTTCTTGAGAATCATGTGGGGAGGCTGACACTTCATTCTTTAAAAGAGCATCTTTTCTCACAGTAATCCGCGGGCTTGACTGTCTCATCATAAGTGATTGATGAGGGATACACAAGAACATTACTTTGATGTAAGAACATGGTTAATAGACAGATGTACTAGTATGTACCAAAAACATGAAGGCGTGTCATATTCAAAGGTATAATGTGTAAGCTAAGCAGATGCATTTTAACAAATTGGAAGAAATACAAGCTAGCCATCCGACTGGAGTGGTGAGCATGATCATCAAAGACCTGAGAGCCTGGTCGGAGGTGGGCTGCTTCGCCACCATCATGGCTTTTTGGTTGGCTTGCAGGTGATGCCTATCTGTGCTAGGCTTATCACTGGCTCGGCCAGTGCCCTGACTAGCTATTTATCTTCTGGTGCTCCCGGGATGGTGGTTCATGTAAAACATATCTTTTCTTATCTTAATAAAGACTGACTTCGGCCTTTCAAATACAAGCTAGACACCATATGCACCATGCAACCACATATGACACCGGGAAGTTAAAGCGGGATGGTAGTTCATGGCGAGCGACATCATCAACTCTGGAGCTATGTTTACCGTCTCCATCTGTTGAACATGCAACCTTTAAAGCGCCGAAACGTGTCTTGCCTGCCAACGAAGAAAGCTAGAACATCTTCTCTCTTTTATTTCGTGCTTCTGTCAACAGTTTGGCAGAGTCTAAAATACCCATGCATAAAAAATAGTGAGAGTATGGGTGAAGTGTCTGCAGAACTAGTGCACTGTAAAAGTAGCAGATAGCAGGTGGCTAAAAAATAAATGACAGCAGACATACGATAGGTCTACAACATTGCATGGCAAACAAAATTAGATTCTACTTCATATGATTTTGTAATATATGAGCACAGGGATGGCTGGGAAATGCAGGTACTCCTCCAGCACACCACCACATGTGGTCCTATCAAAATAACAGTCAACTGAAAATAAATAGGTCACTCGATTTTTTTATGAACTGCCCGATCTACAAGGAACGGGCACATGGCCTTCGTCTACCTCCCGCGAGTAACTGTTGACGATCTTTCTCGAACCGCCAGTGACCACACCGGCCCATACCCCTGTCTCCGCCGCCCCGCCCTCCCCTCGACCTCACACCACCGCCATGCTTGGCAGTGCCCCCCGGCCATCCCTTTAAGCCCGGCCGACCTCCAGATCGGGCGCCAGCAGCTCCTAGGCCCCACAAACCCCTAAGATAAACACCGATGCGGTACTTCCCCAACATAATAGGCGGACTAGTGTCTGCTATGCCGGGGAATGCTTCCTTTAATTGGGAATCAACTGACCAGGAATTCAAATCCAGGGGGCGATGGACCTCTAGCTAAGGTGAAATAGTATATGAGGAGAAACCTTGTGCATCATGAGTTACTAGGAAGATCTAGTATCGGGAAGAAGGTGTACGAAGAAGCGGTCAACTAGTGTCTTCTGTGGGATGAATATAGTGCAAGCAGACACGTAAGATTTCACGAATAAGGGAAGAGGAGTACCAGCTGTGGTTGCCAGTGCTATGTCCTCCTGATATCGCGGCGATGTTCTTCTTTTTACCGGGGAACCGATGTTTTGGAGGAGGGTGGAGTCTTGGACGAACCCATGGCCAAATTGTTGACTGTGTTGCGGTGGACATCTGTCGGCGGAGGGGAAACAGATCCGAGGCGGCGAAGGATGGCATAGCGGGAACAACTTCGGTGCGGTGGGCGGTGGTGATGTTGGAGCGGCAGCGGTGAGGCGCAGGACGGTGTGGTTGAACTGGTTCGGGTACAGCGCATGTCGGCGTCCTGGAGGCAGCTCGGCCTCGGCTTCAACTACTAGTCGTGGAGGGCGTTGCGGTTGCGGTTGCGGTGGACGATGACATCGGGGTATTAATGTGGCTTGAACTACGTCGGTATTTCCCCAAAGAGGAAGGGATGATGCAGCACAACTATGGTAGATATTTCCCTCAATGATGAGACCAAGGTTATTGAACCAGTAGGAGAACCACGCAACACTATGTAAATGATACCTACACACAAAGAACAAATACTTGCAACCGACATGTAAGAGGCGTTGTCAACCCATCCCGGGTAAAAAGATAGAGAAAATTGTAGTAGATTGGATAAATAGATCTCACGGGAATGCGAGATAAAATAAATGACAAAAAAGTGCAGCAAGATATTTTTGGGTTTTTGGATTAATAGATCTATAAATAAAAGCAAGTAAAAATAGATCTCGAAGGCAAATATGATAAAGAAGAGACCCCGGGGCAGTAGATTTCACTAGTGGTTTCTCTCGAGAAAAATAGCATACATCGGGTAAACAAATTAATGTTGGGCAATTGATATAACTTCAAATGATTATGACGATATCCAGGCAATGATCATTACATAGGCATCACGTCCAAGATTAGTAGACCGACTCTTGCCTGCATCTACTACTATTACTCCACATATCGACCGCTATCCAGCATGCATCTAGTGTATTAAGTTCATGGAAAAATGGAGTAATGCAATAATAATGATGACATGATGTAGACAAGATCTATTCATCTAGAATAGACCCCATCTTGTTATCCTTAATAGCAATGATACATAAGTGTCATTTCCCCTTCTGTCACTGGGCTTGAGCACCGTAAGATCGAACCCATCACAAAGCACCTCTTCCCATGGCAAGAAAAATTGATCTAGTCAGCCTAACTAAACCAAAGATTCGAAGAAGAAATATGAGGCTATAAGTAATCATGCATATAAGAGATCGAAACTCAAATAACTTTCATGGATAAAATAGATCTGATCATAAACTCAAAGTTCTTCGGGTCCCAACAAACACACCGCAAAAAGAGTTACATCAAATAGATCTCCAAGAGGCCATTGTATTGAGAATAAAAAGAGAGAGAGAGAGGAAGCCATCTAGCTACTAACTACGGACCCGTGGGTCTACAATGAACTACTCACGCATCATCGGAGAGGCACCAATGAGGATGATGAACCCCTGCGTTATGGTGTCTAGATTGGATCTGTGGTTTCTGGAACTTGCGGCAGCTGGAATTGTGTTTCATCGACTCCCCTATGTTTTTGGAATATTGGGGTATTTATAGAGCAAAGAGGCGGTGCGGGAGGCCACCGAGGTGGGCACAACCCACCAAGGCGCGCCTGGTCCCCCAGGCGCACCCAGGTGGGTTGTGCCCCCTCGGGGCACCCCTTTGGTACTTCTTTGGCCCATCCCCGTGTCTTCTGGCCCAGAAAAGTTCTCCAAAAAGTTTTATTGCGTTTGGACTCTATTTGGTATTGATTTTTTGCAAAGTAAAAAACAAGCAAAAAACAACAACTGGCACTGGGCACTATGTCAATAGGTTAGTCCCAAAAAATGATATAAAGTTGCTATAAAATGATTGTAAAACATCCAAGAATGATAATATAACGGCATGTAACAATAAAAAATTATAGATACGTTGGAGACATATCAGGTATCGGCTCTGGCGTGATGGAGGAGGGCGGCGGTTAATGGGTGGGATGGGGTGGCGGATGGAGGACAGAGGACGCCGGGGTTTCATGGCTGGTGGAGAGGTAGTTTTGGCGCCCACGGGGTACGAATGGGGAATCGGACGGGGGGGAGCTAAGGGGGAACCATGTTTCGGTCTGGGACGGATTTTTTGAATAGATGGGACACACTTGATTGAAATTTGGGGAAAGTACAAACTTTTCCCCCCTCTTAAATTTTAGACCTACTGCTGGTCGAGGGTAGGACGGTAATCCCAGGTGTCCCAAATAGTGGGCGGGAGCAATTTCGGCTGAGCGAATGTGTGTTTAGGCGGCCACGGTGTATGAATGCTTTTCGGAGGCGGTTGCATGGCGTCTAGATTAAGTTACAAACCTACCCCAGTTTAGACCTATACACGTCGGCCCGGTAGGCTTCATGGGTCGGTGTTAGAAAAGTAATTTCCTTCTACCAAACATTGGTCTCATGTGGTTTTGGGCGAGTAGAGGTTCTTTTGGCGCTTCGTTCAAAATTTTGAAACAGAAGCATTCACATTTAGAGTACTCTTGAACTTTGAGGATTGGCCTAAATAGACAATGTTGAATTTGACCTTGTATGTTTGAAAACCTCATTAAATTATGCGCTTCTTTTTGAAATTTTGACACTTGAAAATCCTATAACTATGATTATTATGGAACAGAGGAAAATTTGAATCTATTTCGTACACGACTATATGTGCTATTGTGTACAAAAGCAGGGCAAAGATTGGTGCCCCCATAATTTAGGTATGATTTACAAATGCCATGATCTCGAATTCAAATAATTGAATGGACTTCATGTTGAATTTGAATTTTTTAAACCACCTTAAGTTGAATTCAAATGTATGCTAGTTCATAGCTAGCTATTTATAATGTTCATTGTGTAACTTTTGTATGTATAATGTGCTTTACACATATAACATGAACTATACTCACATTTATATTCGGATTGCTAAAGTGATGCATTGTCTGGGAGTTCAAAATACTGACTCTATGGATCAATTATGTCAAATAATAATATAGGCATGCTCAAATTCGATAGAATATTGATGTCTGATGGATCAATGACCGTTCCTTACGCAAATATCATGATCCCATCCTAATATTTGGATACAATTTATATTTTTAATCAATGTGTACATCCGTCTTTTACGTCTAGTTTCACTCTCCATAGGCCCCTCCTCACACACGCGCTAACTTTCTCTCTCACACATACACACACACGGTGTATGTCCATCGGTGGTCTCTCACACATGCTCACACACTCTCTCCCAAGGTGTCTTTCTCACACACATGCTCTCAATATCACCCTCCCTTCCTCCCGTAACCATTTATAACTATTTTTACTAACCTTTATCACAAGCACTCTTACTCTCACACGCATACACACGCACAATCCCCATCAAACCTTTCCTTATACATAGACCTAACCATTATCTTTAGGCTTGTCTCGCACGCATTGTCTCCGTCTCTCTTCCTAATTAACGAGTATGATTCCAGCAGAGCATTCTGTAGGATGCCCCTTAAAGTTAGGTTGGATGAATGGTAATATCATAGATAAGGGGTTACCTTAGTCCGAGGACCTAGGGTTACAAATCCTAGCCGGCTTTGTGAGTGGACACAGAGTCCTTCACGACGCTGGTATCTTTTTCTTGTACGACTAGTCCTCCATGGGTCACCCTGAATGCGTCACGGGCCGACCAATGTGGTGCTAGACGGAACCAAACCAAGGGCCTCACCTCGGCCCACCCGACCTCACATGGTGACACACCCTCTGCCCCTAGGTCTCGTTATCTTCTCACACCCACACATACACCATACAAAATATTTCCCCCTCATGCCTCTATCCCCTCCCCCTTGCATATACACACTCAGGGGCATCTCTCGCCGTGACATCCTATTCGTCTCTCTCTCTAGACCTCTCTCATTTCTCGCGCTATCTCTCCCATGCCCCCGGCCGTCCCCTCTATCCATGCCTCTCTCGAATACGTAATACATACATATACCCTCTCTAGGCCCTGCCAAATATGCCACGTGCCCCATTGATCTAAAAAGCCCTCTCTTCAAGTTTATTTCGCATACAATATTCCTTTTGAATAAAACCACACAAAGTGTGGCCAAAAATTGATTTTAGAATTTCTACATATATACAACATTACAAAGTTATATGGAGGAGTATGAACGTTAATTTGCATCTGAGTGTGTATATTTATTCCGCACTGTGAATTTTATACTATATATAAAGTTAGTCATAATAAAGAGAAACAGAGAGCATCTCTCTCTCCATCGCATACACCCCCTCTATGCCCCTTTCACGTACGCACACAAACTATCTCCAGGTCCTCTAAAAGTACGCCCCGAGCACATTCATGCATGTTTCATCTTTCTCTCGCGATATATACAGTGACGATCATTGTATTTGAAGCAAAAGCACGAGCCATACATTGGAGTTCAGAATCCACTCATTACGGTCACCATTTACATTTTGTGGTTATTATATAGTCACGGGCTCACCGTACAACTCTGTATTTGCTCAAGACATGACTAGTTGACCAGTTAAACGCTCCAGGTGGCACCTCTAGTGTTGCATCACATTATTTCACTACCATTGGGCCTACCTGTCAGCGTGTATAAGAATGAAAACAACTGATATAAAATATTGGACGGTGGTTCGAAGTCATGACCGCGGGCACAACGGACAAGGTGGCCTTGTATTGGTACGCTGAGCCGTCTGTTTTAACACACATGAGCTGGTGTGGTGATTATTATACACACACCCACGCGTGCACACGAAATGCATGCATGCAACACGTACTCACACGTACAGACACGCACAACACTCACACATACACATGCAGCCACGCACGCACGCAACACTCACACGTACACACGCAGCCATGCACGCATGCAACACTCTCTCTCACACACACTGGCAGCCACGCACGCACACAACACTCAAACGTATACACGCAGCCACGCATGCACGCATGCAACACTCACACGCACGCATGCATGCACACACCACACGACCAACACACACCCTCACGGTCAAGTGCTCAACCTACATGTGCATGCGCACACATCAGGCCTTGACAAACACATGCACAACGAGGTGGTTCCCACGCACGGGTTGGAGTCTTGTTGTGCCTGCGTAAATTTGTGTTTATCTTACCTTTTTCCTATGCGAACTGATAGGTGGGACCCATAAGGAACATGGTTAATTTAACCAGCCAACATAATGCCACGCTGACTATTTGGCCGGTCAAGAGAGTGCAATCCGACGCTGAACGATGAGCAAGTGATCGTATAATCACCGCAAGACGTATATGGTGATCATAATGAGCGTATTATGAAGTCCGGTGACCATATTATGCTTTTTGCTTGATATACACTGACTGCCAGTGTATTTATCTCTTCTCTCACTCTCTCTACGGAGCCGAGTAGGCCAACGTGCTAGTGCCAAAATTGGCGCACACCACCCCATTATTGTTGTACTGGTTTCGTAAAAGCGAACAAGCATTCATGTCTACTATACAAACAATAGATATGAGTTACAAATGCTATGAAGACGAATACAAATATTTAAATCCATTTTATGCCCAATTTCACTCTGTAGGCCCTCCAAAAGTACATCTATACACGTTCTCGCATGTTACATCTAACAACTATGCAATACAACATGATACGTATCCAACGTATCTATAATTTTTGATTGTTCCATGCTGTTTTATTATCAATCTTGGATGTTTTATAATCATTTTATATCATTTTTTGGCTAACCTATTAACATAGTGCCAAGTGCTAGTTGTTGTTTTTTTCCATGTTTTTATATCGCAGAAAATCAATATCAAACGGAGTCCAAATGCCATGAAACTTCACGATGATTTTTATGGGACAGAAGGAAGGCGTGGGCCCCGGTTGCACCTGGGGGTTCCCCGAGGGGGGCACAACCCACCAAGGCGTGCCAGGAGGCTAATGGGCGCCCTGGTGGGTTGTGCCCACCTCGGGTTCCCCCGTACCGCCTCTTTGCTCTATAAATACACCAAAAATACCAGAACCCTAGAGGCGTCGACGAAATATTCATCCAGCCGCCGCAGAGTCCAGAACCACTAGATCCAATCTAGACACCATCATGGAGGGGTTCACCACTTCCACATTGGTGCCTCTCCGATGATGTGTGAGTAGTTCTTTGTAGACCTTCGGGTCCATAATTAGTAGCTAGATGGCTTTCTCTCTCTCTCACTGATTCTCAATACAATGGTCTCTTGGAGATCCATATGATGTAACTCTTTTGCGATCTGTTTGTTGGGATCTGATGAACTTCGAGTTTATGATCAGTTATATCTTTTTATATCCATGAAAGTTATTTGAGTTTCTTTGATCTCTTATATGCATGATCTCTTATAGCCTCGTATTTCTCTCCGATATTTGGGTTTTGTTTGGCCAACTTGATCTATTTATCTTGCAATGGGAAGAGGTGCCCGGTAGTGGGATCGATCTTACGGTGCTTGATCCCAGTGACAGAAAGGGAACCGACACGTATGTATCGTTGCTACTAAGGATAAAAAGATGAGATCTATATCTACCGCCATATAGATAAACGGATCTTGTATACACCATGTCATTGTTCTTATTGCATTACTCCATTTTTCCATGAACTTAATACACTAGATGCATGCTGGACAGCGGTCGATGTGTGGAGTAATAGTAGTAGATGCAGGCAGGTGTCGGTCTACTAATCTTGGACGTGATGCCTATGTAATGATCATTGCCTGTATATCGTCATGAGTATTTGAAGTTCTATCAATTGCCCAACAGTAATTTGTTTACCCACCATTTGCTACCTTTCTCGAGAGCCACTAGTGAAACCTACGGCCCTCGGGTCTTCTTTCTCATATATTTGCTTTGCGATCTATTTTTATTTGCTTTTGTTTTCAGATCTACTAAACCAAAAATCCAAAAATACCTTGCTGCAATCAAATTTTATGCATTCGATCTATCAATATTTACAACTTTATCTCCCGTCACATACCGTTTCTAGCGCCGTTACCCGGAAGGGATTGACAACCCCTTTAACACGTCGGGTTGCGAGGTGTTGTTATTTGTGTGCAGGGGCTGTTTATGTTGTGTTGCTTGGTTCTCCTACTGGTTCGATAACCTTGGTTTCATTTCTGAGGGAAATACCTACCGCCGCTATGCTACATCATCCCTTTCTCTTTGGGGAAATACCGACGTAGCTTCAAGCGACATCAAAAGGAATTTCTGGCGCCGTTGCCGGTGAGGATCTTCAACATATACCAGGTTCCTAATCACAAATCTCATCTCCTCGCAATTTACATTATTTGCCATTTGCCTATCGTTTTCCTCTCCCCCACTTCACAAAAATTTGCTGTTTTATTCGCCCTCTTTTTCGTTCACCTTTTTCTCGTCAGATCTTTTGTTTCCTTGTGTAGCCATGTGCCTTCTATATGCTTGCTAAAAATCTATTGATATGGATCCCCATCCACTTGCTAATCTTTTTAAAAGATCCAATCATGATAGCTCCTTGAATGAAAAGCATGATTGCAATTATTTTACTATAAATTCTATTAATGACAATTGTGCTAATAATATGCAAAACCCCAAGCTTGGTGATGCTAATTTTGCTATGTCTACTACTTTTTGCAATGATCATGATTGGGGTGATTCTTCTTATGATCTTGAAAATTTATTTAAGCTTCATGATGAATATGTTTGCATTAATATTGAACGTGGGTTTCGAAGAGTGTCAACTTTAGCTAAAAATAATTCCACATATTTGGAGAGTGTTGAATCTTATGAGATTTTTGATAAAAGTGGGCTTGGAGTGGTCATGACATTATTTGATGTTAATCCCACTATTTTGGAAGAGTGTCAACTTTGCATGCATGTGGATCATGAAGAGAATATTTTATGTGATATTTATATTGTTGAATTTGATTATGGTCCTACATATAATTATTATGAGAGGGGAAAATATGGTTATAGAAATTTTCATGTTACTAAATTACTTCTTGTTATGTTGAGATCGTCAATATTTCATTCCTCTTCTTTGCATATGTTAGATGTTTCTTATCTTGATGATTTGTTTGGTTATAAAATTCCTATGCATAGGAAGTATATTAGACTTAAATGTGTTTGTCATATGCTTCATGATGCTCTCTTCATTTCAATTATTATCTTTTGTGTGAGCATCATTGAAATCTTATGCCTAGCTAGGGGAGTGAAACAATAGCGCTTGTTGGGAGGCAACACAATGAATAAAATTTATTTTTGCTTTTTGCTTCCTGTTTTTGAGTGTTAGCAAAATTATGATACTGTTATGATTGTGTTTTTATGTTTTAATTAGTGTTTGTGCCAAGTAAAGCCTTTAGGATCTTCTTGGGTAATAGTTGTTTGATCTTGCTGAAAAAACAGACAGTTTTGTGCTCACGAAAACAATTATCATTTTTTACCAGAGAGCGATAAAATACCCATTCCAATTGCAGTAGATCAATATACAAATTCCTCAGGTCGTCCTAATTTGGAATAATTTTTGGAGTTAGAGAAGTATTCGAAATAGTCAGATTGCTACAGACTGTTCTGTTTTGACAGATTCTGTTTTCTTTGTGTTGTGTGCTTATTTTGATGTCTCTATGGTTTTCTTTGATGAGTTTTTGCCATAGAAAAGTTGGAATACAGTAGATATAATACAAAAACAAAATATGAATTGGTTTGATACATCACTTATAGTAGTGGTTTATTATTCTTATACTAACGGATCTCACGAAGGTTTTTGTTGAGTTTTGTGTGATTGAAGTTTTCAGGTTTTGGTTATCTTACGATGGATGAAGGAAGGATGTAATAGCCTAAGCTTGGGTATGCCCCGACATCCCAAGCTATCATCCAAAAATGAGAAACCAACTAAGCTTGGGGATGCCCCAGAGTGGCGTCCCCGCTTTCTTCCAAAAACTATATGTATTTTACTTGAGACTATATTTTTATTCGTCACGTTATATGTGTTTTGCTTGGAGCGTCTTTTATGATATGTGTCTTTGCTTGTTTTATTTTGTGTTTTAAGTCATCAATCCTTGCTGGACACACCTATTTGAGAGAGCCAAAATTATATCATGACTTGTTAGAATTGTTCTCTTTGCTTCACTTAAATCTTTTATGAGCTAGGACTTGCTCTAGTGCTTCACTTACATCTTTTTGAGCACGGTGTGCTTTGTTATTTTTGAAGAAATGCACTCTTGCTTCACTTATATTTATTTTTAGATTTAGTAAAATTTTCAAGAAATTTTCTCTTGCTTCACTTAAATTATTTTGAGAGAAATAAAATTTGTTATGCTCATGATCTTCAGTTATATTTGTTTGAGCTTATGAAAAGCAACACATAAAAATTAGTCCCAAAGTGATAGATATCCAAGAAGGATAAAGTAATAAAAATGTCATGAAGATCATTGGACAAAATAAACTTGATTCTTAGTAATAGTTTTGAGATATTATGATGTGATATGTAAGTTATGTTGATGAGTAATTGTGCTCTAGTAAGAATGTTGGTGTTAAGGTTTGTGATTCCTTATGTATGCACGAAAGTCAATAATCATGCAATGAAAATTATATCCTACTTGTGGTGCATTATTCGGTGTTAATTATGCTTAATTCTTGCTTATGATATTATTCATTTCTTGGTTGTTCGCTTCCCAATATTTTTCTAGCCTTCATTTTGCACTAAGTATGACCTCTACTTGTGCATCCAAAATCCTTTAAACCAGTTTTTCCACATGAGTCCACCATATCTACCTATATGTGGTATTCTTTTGCCGTTCTAAGAAAATTTGCATGTGCCATCTCTAATTTTCAAAATAAACATCTCTTTTGTGTGTTTGTTTCGCTCGCGGAGCGGTGATGGGTGGCTAATATTTTCCATGCTAGATGTGTTATTCTCAAGATGTGTTTGTCACATGTTTTGTGATGCTCTCTTTGTGTTTCAATTATTATCTTTCATGTGAGCATCAATGAATTCTCAATGCCTAGCTAGGGGCATTAAATGATAACACTTCTTGGGAGGAAACCCAATGAATAAAATTTATTTTGTATTTTTTTATTTCTGTTCTTGAGTGCTTGCACAATTATGCCTCTGTTATGATTGTGTTTTAATTAGTGTTTGTGCCAAGCAAAGCCTTTGGGGTCATGTTGTGTAACATCCCAAAATTTCAATTTGGAATGTTATACATAGGTCATCCATGGATATCATATTTTATTGCATTTTCGTTTCGCAATCCTCAAAATCCTAAGAAACTCAAGGACCCTCGGAGAGAGTTGGGGATTTCCCGGTTTTCATATTTGATTTTTATCAAATAATGAAACGAGGAATTTTGATTTTAATTATTCTTCTCTCGGAAAAATATTTCGTATTAAAATATAAGAGACGAGATAATATGACTTCTCCAAAATAAGTGAAATATTGGAGGAAAATATTAAAATCATTTATTTGATTTTTATTTGATTTTATTTGGATTTTATTTGCATTATAAAAATTGCACATTTTCAAAATTTCATTTTAGGGCCAAGAAAATGTTCATCTCGTTCTAAATATTTTATTTAGACGGTGAAATTTTGTTTTGGCATTTTTAGATTTTTATTTTATTTTCTAAGTTTTTTTTTCTATCAGCAAAATTGTTAAAAAAAAATCTCCAGCCGACTAGGCCGAAACCCAGCCAGGCCGCCGGCCCAATCGCCGCCGCCGCCTTCCTCGCGCGCGTGCGCCGCCGCCGCCGACTTGGACAAGAGTCCGAGCCGGACTCCTCCGCCGCCGCGCCTTGCCCCCTCCTCCAAGCCGCCGCCCTCCTCCTTTTATACGCGCCGCCCCGACCCCCACCACCACAACCACCGCCGCCTGCAGCCCGCGCCGCCGCCGAGCCCTGCCGCCGAACCCCGCCTCACCGGAGCCCCTCACCGGAGGTACCGCGCCGGATCCGAGCCACCGTTTTTTTAAAAACCGTTCGGTTTTTTTTCGAAACCCTAGTTCGTTTTATAGATCGGTTCGCCGGTTTTTCTCGGTTCTTCTTTTTAGCGGACGTTCATCCATACATTCGTTTTAACGAACAGTTTTCTCCCGTTAGTTACAGTTAACGAACGCTCGTTCGTTAGTCTATTCATCAGTTTTCTTTTATCGGATTTATCCGTGATTATTTTCGATCGTGATTTCTGATCCGATCTTAGTTTCTGTTTATCTTTTCTCTCGTTAGTCGGAATCAGGCGATTCAAGCGCCTAGATCTTCGTCTCGAGACCCTCTTTCTGTTTAATCAACTTGAACAAGATTTTGGTACTGTAAAATTTGACTTTAGTTCATATTAGTAAATGGATCTTGTTTCTTTCGCCGTTTGAGTTTCGTTGCTCCGTTTGATTTGATTCTTTTTGCAAACCGGAGTTCTTAAGTTGAACTTCTGGTCAACCTCTCTTATTTGATTTTTGCATGTGCATCCTTGCTTGTTGCTTATGTATGTTATTGTTTGTTTGCGATAGAATTCCCGGAGTGCGAAGCGTGTTACTACGAGTCCCTATGTTCCGCGGATCGTCAGCAAGGCAAGTAACACTTTGATCATATCCCTTTATCACCCAGTTTTTATGCATTAGTCTCAATCCTCAAACATTGCATGATTAGGATGTCTTTAACATGTCGGTTGGGAAGTAGTTGATGAGGTAGAACCTATTGCCCTATTACTATCAAACCCTTGGGAGTTACTTCTACGCGTTGTTTATATTACTATGCTATGCTATGCTCGTAGACGTGGTTTGGGTTTGAATGAAATCCATGGCAGATGTGAGATTGTTATTTAATGGTTCAACTTAAGGTGGCAACTTAAATAAACATCTCGGTGGATTGAGGCACCTGGGGAACCCAGTGTTGTCTGTTTTTGTTTGGAAATCCCGGGGTACCCGTGTGATCTTCCTATGGACCGCCACCCAGGCTCAAAGGGAACTGGGATGATTCATGCTAGAAACTTTCGTGTGCAGCCACAAGCTATTATGGGCTCTAACATAGTTGAGTAAGTTACGTGAAGCTCTTGAAGAGGTTGATCAGCAGGTAGTGGGTTTTGCAGGTTTGGTATGGTCTACCCGGAGTAAAGAGTTAATGTTTCTGAAAGACTGTGTCTCGGTCATCCATTTCTCAAACACCTTGTAGTGCGAGAAATACAACGGAGGCAATCGAGTCTTGTGGGGAAAAGTGCGCGAACCTCTGTAGAGTGTACAATCTAATCATGGTTAGCCGTGTCCCCGGTTATGGACAATCTTGAGTATCTAGTACTTGGGTTATCACATGTATCTCATCACTTTTAATTAATATTGTTGAATTGTTAACTACTTTAATTTGGGATTGAGTTGGGGGTACCTTCTCAATATTGTTCAACTACCATGATAGTTAAATTAAAATCTATTCCTTTGTTGTAGGGAAAAATTGGCTTTTCGCAAAACTATAACCATAGAGCTTTCCACCAGCCAAATATGCATATAGTGATAGCACTATTTCTGTTCATGCTCTACTGTGTTATGTTGCCAGCATATTTCATGTGCTGACCCGTTTTCAGGCTGCAACGTATTATGTTGCAGACTTTTCAGACGAGGAGTAAGTTTCGTTAGGTCGTTGCCGTGCAGCTCAGCTATGCCGTTGGAGTTGATGGACTCACTTTATCTTCCAAGCCTTCCATTGTTATCGCATTAGATGGCCTTAAGCCATATTTTTGTAATAAGTTCTCTCTTGAGACATTCGATGTAATAAGTGTGTGATTGCTACTCTGTTATAAATCCTTCGAGTACTGTGTGTGTCAGCATTACCGATCCAGGGATGACACTGAAGCACATAGACTTGACCATCTGAGGTCGGGTCGCTACAAGATGGTATCAGAGTACACGCTGAGTGTAGGACACGACCACCAAGATAAACCATAGGTCACTCTTCTCTACTTATTTCTGACTCCTCTCCATTTTCTACTCTTTAGGATGGTGGAGATGAAGAACAAGTTTGCACAACCGGATGAAGACACACCTTTTGGACGCCACTTGATGGAAGTCACTAGGTACTTGAACATTGGAATACCAAGCTTCACCGGGACGTACAACGCCTCCTTACCAGAAGAGGAGCACTGGATGGTTCAAGTATAAGATCCAAGAAGGACGTTCTCGCCAACTTCCAAACCCATAGAATTTTCTTTTGAAGCACCCACTTGGAGTCTAGGCAAGAGCATGGCAGCCCACATTACCATAGGACGCATTGGAGAAGTCTACAACAGGGAACTCAAGGACACTATCTACCAAATATGTGGGCGCCGAGACGAGAAATGGGAAGTAATCAGCACCAGGAGGGATAGATCCATTGCAGCTTTTATCCAGGAATTAAACCAGAAAATTCGACGTTAGGAGAACCAGATGTGCACAGACATGATGGACTTGAAGAAGGCGAAGACTAGGATCATCGAGCTGGAGGAAGAACTCAAGTTTACATGCGATGGATATGAGGAGGAAATCAAGACACTGCTGGAGAAGAATGACGACCTAGTTAAGAAGATCGGAGTATTCATGGGAGGGCCAGCACCGGGAGTAGAAGACGACGATTCCACTTGCCCAGACAACTACACCATCATTGACGACACCGATTCCGATCCTAGTGAGGATGACCTTGAAGACGGAGTTGGAGCAGACATCATGGAGTCTTCCACCGATCAAAATTTCTAGATGACCACCATATATTATTAGTATTTCCCCATGTATTTAGTAGTAGTTGAGCACTTTCGCGATAGTTCTAGACCGCTTGTATGCCCTTGCTTGATTGATTGAGTGAAATGATTGTGTTTGTCTCATGTGCATATGGGTAGTGCTTTCTCATTAGAACTTTTTTCTATTCTGATCTCTTCCATCTAAACCCATCAGATGCCTCCGAGACGTGACACCGGTTTTGCCTTCCCGCCGGAGCTCACCCAGTTGATCCAGCAATAGAATGCCTTGATGCAATTGTTAGTTCAGAACCAGGGCAACAACAACAACAACAACAACCCGCCACCAGTGGACAACCTAGCCCGTTTTCTAAGGTTACAGCCGCCAGTGTTTTCCAGTAGAACCGAGCCTATAGTTGCTGATGATTGGATACGCCGTATTGGAATGGAGTTGACCACCGCAGGTTGCACAGATGCTGAGAGGGTGCGCTTTGCCGCACACCAATTGGATGGACCAGCAGCCTCATGGTGGGAGAATTACATGGCCACTTTTCCTGTAGCCAATGTCACTTGGGACCAGTTTCAGCAAGCTTTCCGCACATCCCATGTCTCAACTGGAGCTATGCAGATGAAGAAGCAGGAGTTCCGCAACTTACGCCAGGGAAAGCGTACTATGGCTCAGTACGTGGATGCTTTTAGCAAGTTATCACGCTATGCCCCTGATGATGTGGCCACAGATGCCACGAAGCAGGAGAAGTTTATGGAAGGGCTGAATGATGAGATGAGCATACAGTTGACGGTAGCAACCTTGAACAACTACCAGGAGTTGGTAGATAAGGCTCTTATGATTGAAGGGAAGCAGCAGCAGATTGAGAGCCGTAAAAGGAAGTACGGACAAGGGAAGTATAACTCAGGAGCTCAGCAGAAGCCTCGCCTAACCTCGAACTCGGGAGGACTTGTTCATAACCATGGGGGTCACAACCACACTGGAGGAGGATCGCATAATCACAATGGTGCCAAGAATGGGAATGGGAACGGAAGTAACAACAATCAAAACCGCTCCAACCTAGCCACACCCGCCAAAAGAGACCTAAGTCAAGTTACTTGATTTAAGTGCGGGAAGACAGGGCACTACGCCCATGATTTCCCCGAAGGAAGGAATGGAAACGGAAATGGGAGCGCTGGGAAGAAGCCTAATCCATTCAACAAAGGACAAGTAAACCACGTTAACGTGGAGGAGGTTGAAGAGCAGCCGGACGCGGTAATAGGTAAGTTTTTGGTTAGGTCATTCATCACTCTTGTTCTTTTCGATACCGGTGCATCGCATTCATACATATCAAGGGGATTCATGGATAAGTTTAAACTACCAACCCAAACCCTTAGGACCCCTCTCCTAGTGAGTTCACCTGGAGCATAGTACATGGCTAGCCGATGGTGCGACCAGATACCCCTAACCATTGGCACACATGTTTTTCCGTCCGACCTAATTATCTTGGAGTCACCAGGATTGGATGTGATATTACGTATGGACTGGATGTCAAAGTATGGAGGAAGTATTGACTGTGCTAGTAAGTCGATTTATCTCACCACCCGGAGGGGAAAAGGATTAAGTATGTATCTAGGCATGTGCCTAGGAGGAGCCAAGTGAATGCCCTCACGGGAGTTGTTCAGGAGGAAGTGTCTATAGTGAAGGATTTCCTGGATGTTTTTCCAGAGGAGTTACCAGGCATGCCACCGGATAGAGACATTGAGTTTTTGATAGAGCTATTGCCAGGTACAGGGCTAATATCCAAGAGACCCTATCGGATGCCCACAAATGATCTGGATGAAATTAAGAAACAGATCAAGGAGTTATTGGAGAAAGGTTACATTCGAAGAAGTTCGTCACCTTGGGGAGCCCCAGTACTTTTGGTTGAGAAGAAGGATAAATCCCTAAGGATGGTTGTTGATTATTGGTCTTTGAATGAAGTAACGATTAAGAACAAGTACCCACTACCGATGATCAATGATCTGTTCGATCAGCTGCAAGGAGCTAAAGTGTTTTCGAAGATCGATTTACGATCGGGATACCTTCAGTTGAAAATTCGAGAGAAGGATATACCAAAGACAGCATTCACCACACGGTATGGATTATACGAGTATACAGTCATGTCATTTGGACTGACTAACGCCCCTGCCTATTTTATGAGCATGATGAACAAGGTGTTCATGGAGTATTTGGACAAGTTTGTTGTGGTGTTTATTGATGATATTATGGTATACTCGAAGAATGAAGAAGAGCACAAGGAGCATTTGCGGTTAGTTCTCGACAAACTCAGGGAACATCTGTTGTATGCTAAGTTTAGCAAATGCGAATTTTGGTTGCAGGAAGTCGGATTCCTTGGACATGTTATATCAGGAGAAGGTATAGCAGTAGACCCCAGCAAGGTTCAGTCAGTCACAGAATGGTTGGCACCCACTTCAGTTAGCAAGATCCGCAGTTTCCTTGGACTCGCAGGATACTATGTACAGGAGGTTCATTGAGAATTTTTCCAAGATTGCAAAGCCAATGACTGAACTATTGAAGAAGGATACTAAGTTCAAATGGACGGAAGATTGCGAGGCAAGTTTCCAGGAGTTGAAGAAACGTTTGACTACAGCACCAGTGCTAACATTGCTAGATATACATAAGGAGTTCCAAGTGTATTGCGACGCCTCTCGCTTAGGACTTGGATGTGTGCTTATGTAGGATGGAAGAGTTGTTTCGTATGCCTCATGACAACTAAAACCTCATGAGATGAACTATGCCACGCATGATTTGGAGCTAGTAGCCGTAGTGCATGCACTGAAGACTTGGAGACATTACCTTATTGGAAACCGCTGTGATGTGTACACGAATCACAAGAGTTTGAAGTACATCTTCACACAGAAGGAGCTAAACCTTAGGTAGAGGAGATGGTTGGAGCTTATAAAAGATTACGACATGAAGCTACACTATCATCCAGGAAAGGCCAACGTCGTAGCAGACGCTTTGAGCCAGAAGAGTTATGCTAATATCCTTGAAAGTAAGGGATTGCTGAAGGAGTTAGCAGAGGATATCATGGAACTTCGATTCGAGATTGTTCCAAGAGGTTTTGTTGCAACAATGGAGGTTCAGTCTATATTATTAGGCAAGATTCGAGAAGCTCAGAAGGATGACAAAGAGATTGCCGAGATAAAGGAGAAGATAAGAAAAGGAAAGGCCAAAGTTTTTCGTGAGGATGAGCACGATACCTTATGGTTTGAGGACCAAGTTTATGTGCCCAATAACACTGAGATCAGGAAGTTGATACTTCAAGAGGCTCATGACTCACCATACTCGATACACCCCGGAAACACCAAGATGTATTTGGATTTGAAGGAACGTTTCTGGTGGACAGGGATGAAGAAGGATATCGCTGAATATGTAGCCGTATGTGATGTGTGTCAGAGAGTGAAGGTAGAGCATCAGAAGCCATCAGGACTGTTACAGCCTATGCCGATACCCGAATAGAAGTGGGATAAACTTGGCATGGACTTTATCACTGGATTGCCCAGAACCAAAGGAAGATATGATTCTATATGGGTAGTAGTTGATCGCTTGACCAAAGTAGCTCACTTTATCCCAGTGAAAACCACCTATACAAGTGCGAAGCTGGCCAAGATATATATGTCCAGGATCGTATGTCTACATGGAGTTCCGAGGACTATCGTATCAGATAGAGGAACACAATTTACTTCAAAGTTTTGGCATCAGTTACACCAGACTTTGGGAACGAGATTGGAGTTCAGTACAGCATTCCACCCGCAGACGGATGGACAGACTGAGAGAGTCAACCAGATACTGGAAGATATGTTGAGAGCCAGTGCGCTAGATTATAGATCTAGTTGGGATGACAATTTTCCTTACGCAGAATTCTCATACAACAATAGCTACCAAGCCAGTTTGAAGATGGCACTGTTTGAAGCCCTGTATGGACGCTGGTGCAGAACGCCGTTGATGTGGGATGAGGTAGGAGACCGGCAGTTGTTTGGACTAGACTTGATCAAGGAGTCTGAGGAGAAGGTTAAACTGATTCTGATAGACTGAATATTGCTCAGTCTAGGTAGAAGAGTTACGCAGATTCAAAACGCAAGGAGGTAGCCTATGAAATTGGAGACAGAGCATATCTGCGAGTATCACCCTTGCGAGGAGTGAAACTTTTTGGAGTTAAGGGAATGTTAGCCCCGAGATCTGTAGGACTGTATCGTGTTTTGGAACGGATGGGAGAAGTTGCCTACAAGTTGGAGTTACCTGAAGGACTGTCAGGAGTTCATGATGTGTTCCATGTTTCGCAGCTGAAGAAGTGTCATGCTGAGATGGCCGATATACCGTTAAGAGATACAGTACCCTTGGAGGCGATTCAGTTGGACAGTGATTTGACTTATGAGGAGAAGCCAGTTAAGATTCTTGAGTTTGCCAGCCGAGTCACCCGCAACAAGGTTATCAAGTTTTGCAAAGTTCAGTGGAGCCACCATACCGAGGATGAAGCCACCTGGGAACAAGAGGATGATCTACTCAGATACCACCCACACCTATTTTCTAGCCAAACCGAATCTCGAGGGCGAGATTCATCTTAAGGGGGGGTAGGTTTGTAACATCCCAAATTTTCAATTTGGAATGTTATACATAGGTCATCCATGCATATCATATTTTATTGCATTTTCATTTCGCAATCCTC
The DNA here is from genome assembly GCF_003073215.2 of Triticum urartu. Lineage (NCBI taxonomy): Eukaryota > Viridiplantae > Streptophyta > Magnoliopsida > Poales > Poaceae > Triticum > Triticum urartu. The sequence goes on along the minus strand of NC_053028.1, from coordinate 208,901,248 downwards.
AAAATCCTAAGCAACTCAACGACCCTCGGAGAGAGTTGGGGATTTCCCAGTTTTCATATTTGATTTTTATCAAATAATGAAACGAGGAATTTTGATTTTAATTATTCTTCTCTCTGAAAAATATTTCGTATTAAAATATAGAGAGGAGATAATATGACTTCTCCAAAATAACTGAAATATTGGAGGAAAAATATTAAAATCATTTATTTGATTTTTATTTGATTTTATTTGGATTTTATTTGCATTAGAAAAATTGCACGTTTTCAAAATTTCATTTTAGGGCCAAGAAAATGTTCATCTCGTTCTAAATATTTTATTTAGACAGTGAAAATTTGTTTTGGCATTTTTAGATTTTTATTTTATTTTCTAGGATTTTTTTTTCTGTCGGCGAAATTGTTTTTAAGAAAAAAAATCTCCAGCCGACTGGGCCGAAACCCAGCCGGGCCGCCTTCCTCGCATGCGTGCGCCGCCGCCGCTGACTCGGACAAGAGTCCGAGCCGGACTCCTCCGCCGCCGCGCCTTGCCCCCTCCTCCAAGACGCCGCTCCCCTCCTTTTATACGCGCCGCCCCGACCCCCACCACCACAACCACCGCCGCCCGCGCCGCCGCCGAGCCCCGCCACGCCGCGAGCCGCCGCCCAACCCCGCCTCGCCGGAGGTACCGCGCCGGATCCGAGCCGCCCGTTTTTTTAAAAACCGTTCGATTTTTTTAGAAACCCTAGTTTGTTTTTTTAGATCGGTTCGCCGGTTTTTCTCGGTTCTTCTTTTTAGCGGACATTCGTCCGTACGTTCGTTTTAACGAACGGTTTTCGCCCATTAGTTACAGTTAACGAATACTCGTTCGTTAGTCTGTTCGTCAGTTTTCTTTTATCGGATTTATCCGCGATTATTTTCGGTCGTGATTTCTGATCTGATCTTAGTTTCTGTTTATCTTTTCGCTCGTTAGTCGGAATCAGGCGATTCAAGCGCCTAGATCTTCGTCTCGAGACCCTCTTTCTGTTTAATCACCTTGAACAAGATTTTGGTACTATAAAATTTGACCTTAGTTCAGATTAGTAAACATATCTTGTTTCTTTAGCCGTTTGAGTTTTGTTGCTCCATTTGATTTGATTCTTTTTGCAAACCGGAGTTCTTAAGTTGAACTTCTGGTCAACCTCTCTTATTTGATTTTTGCTTGTGCATATTTTCTTGTTGCTTATGTATGTTATTTTTTGTTTGCGATAGAATTCCCGGAGTGCGAAGCATGTTACTACGAGTCCCTAGGTTTCACGGATCGTCAGCAAGGCAAGTAACACTTTGATCATATCCCTTTATCACCCAGTTTTTATGCATTAGTCTCAATCCTCAAACATTGCATGATTAGGATGTCTTTAACATGTGGGTTGGGAAGTAGTTGATGAGGTAGAAACTATTGCCCTGTTACTATCAAACCCTTGGGAGTTACTTCTACGCGTTGCTTATATTACTATGCTATGCTATGCTCGTAGACGTGGTTTGGGTTTGAGTGAAATCCATGACAGATGTGAGATTGTTAACTAATGGTTCAACCTAAGGTGGCAACTTGAGCCACTAGTGAAACATCTGGGTGGATTGAGGCACCTGAGGAACCCAGTCTTGTCTGTTTTTGTTTGAAAATCCCGGGGTACCCGTGTGATCTTCCTATGGACCGCCACCCAGGCTCAAAGGGAACTGGGATGATTCATGCTAGAAACTTCCGTGTGCAGCCACAAGCTATTATGGGCTCCAGCATAGTTGAGTAAGTTACGTGAAGCTCTTGAAGAGGTAGATCAGCAGGTAGTGGGTTTTGTAGGTTTGGTATGGTCTACCCGGAGTAAAGAGTTAATGTTTCTGAAAGACTATGTCTCGGTCATCCGTTTCTCAAACACCTTGTAGTGCGAGAAATACAACGGAGGCGATCGAGTCTTGTGGGGAAAAGTGCGCAAACCTCTACAGAGTGTACAATCTAATCATGGTTAGCCGTGTCCCCGGTTATGGACAATCTTGATTATCTAGTACTTGGGTTATCACATGTATCTCATCACTTTTAATTAATATTGTTGGGTTGTTAACTACTTTAATTTGGGATTGAGTTGGGGGTACCTTCTCAATATTGTTCAACTACCATGATAGTTAAATTAAAATCTATTCCTTTGTTGTAGGGAAAAATTGGCTTTTCGCAAAACTATAACCATAGAGCTTTCCACCAGCCAAATATGCATATAGTGATAGCATTATTTCTGTTCATGCTCTACTGTGTTATGTTGCCAGCATATTCCATGTGCTGACCCGTTTTTGGGCTGCAATGTATTATGTTGCAGACTTTCCAGACGAGGAGTAAGGTTCGTTAGGTCGTTGTCGTGCAGCTCAGCTATGCCGTTGGAGTTGATGGACTCACTTTATCTTCCAAGCCTTCCGCTGTTATCGCATTAGATGGCCTTAAGCCATATTTTTGTAATAAGTTCTCCCTTAAGACATTCGATGTAATAAGTGTGTGATTGCTACTCTGTTATAAATCCTTCGAGTACTGTGTGTGTCAGCATTACCGATCCAGGGATGACACTGAAGCACAGAGACTTGACCATCTGAGGTCGGGTCGCTACATGTTGGGTGATAGTTGATTTGATCTTGCTGAAAAGCAGAAACTTTTGCACCGAGAAAAATAATTTTCATTTTGACAGAGGCGCGGTAAAATAGTGATTGTTTTTGCAGAAGATTAATATACAAATTTCTCACGTTTTCCTAATTTTTCAGAATTTTTGGAGTTACAGAAGTATTCGAAATTTCCAGATTACTACTGACTGTTCTGTTTTTGATAGATTTTGTTTTCTTTGCGTTGTGTGCTTGTTTCGATGATTCTATGGTTTTCTTTGAAGAGTTTTTGCCATATAAAAGTTGGAATACAGTAGATAGAATGCAAAAATAAAATATGAATGGGTTTGCAATCTTACTTATAGTAGTGATTTGCTTTCATATACTAAAGAATCTCACAAAGGTTTTGTTGAGTTTTGTGTGATTGAAGTTTTCAAGTTTTGGGTGACTTTATGATAGATGAAGGAATAAGGATTAGCAAAAGGCTAAGCTTGGGGATGCCGAGGCACCCCAAGATAATGTTCAAGAAGTATCAAGCAACTAAGTTTGGGGATGCCCCCGAGTGGCATCCCATCTTTCTTCTTATGATCATCGGTATTTTACTTGAAACTATATTTTTATTCGTCACATATTATGGGTTTGGCTTGGAGCGTCTTGTATGTATGAGTTTTTGCTTGTTTTTGTTTGTGTTTTTAGTCATGAATCCTTGCTGGACACACCTATTTGAGAGATCCAAAATTATGCCATGACTTGTTGGAATTGCTCTCTATGCTTCACTTAAATCTTTATGAGCTATGGAATTGCTCTAGTGCTTCACTTATATCTTTTTGAGCATGATGTGCTTTAGTATTTTTTGATAAATGCTCTCCTGCTTCAATTACATTTATTTGAGAGTTAGTAAAGAAATTCTCTCTTTCTTCACTTAAATTATTTTAGAGAAGAAAAAAAATTATGCTCATGTTCTTCACTTATATTTCTTTGAGCTATCAAAAGCAACATATGAAACTAGTCCCAAAGTGATAGATATCCAAGAAGGATATAATAAAAACTTTCATGAAGATTGATAGCGGCTTCAACTACGTCGGTATTTTCCCAAAGAGGAAGGGATGGTGCAGCACAACTACGGTAGGTATTTCCCTCATTGATGAGACCAAGGTTATCAAACCAGTAGGAGAACCACGCAACACCACATAAACAGCTCCTGCACACAAAGAACAAATACTTGCAACCCGACGTAAGAGAGGGGTTGTCAATCCCTCACGGGTAAAAAGATAGGTAAAATTGTAGTAGATTGGATAAATAGATCTCACAGGAACACGAGATAAAATAAATAATAATAAATTGCAGCAAGGTATTTTTTGGTTTTTGGATTAATAGATCTGGAAATAAAAGAAAATAAAAATAGACCGCGAAAGCAAATATAATAAAGAAGAGACCCAGGGTCCGGAGGTTTCACTAGTGGCTTCTCTCGAGAAAAATAGCAATCGGTGGGTAAACAAATTACTATTGGGCAATTGATATAACTTCAAATAATCATGACGATATCCAGGCAATGATCATTATATAGGCATCACGTCCAAGATTAGTAGACCGACTCCTGCCTGCATCTACTAGTATTGCTCCACACATCGACCGTTACCCAGCATGCATCTAGTGTATTAAGTTGATGGAGAAATGGGGTAATGCAATAAGAACGATGACATGATGTAGACAAGATCTATTTATGTAGAAAAAGACCCCATCTGTTATCCTGAATAGCAACGATACATATGTGTCGGTTCCCCTTCTGTCACTGGGATCAAGCACCGTAAGATCGAACCCATCACAAAGCACCTCTTCCCATTGCAAGATAAATAGATCAAGTTGGCCAAACAAAACCCAAGTATCGGAGAAGAAATACGAGGCTATAGGCAATCATGCATATAAGAGATCAAAAGACTCAAATAACTTCCATGGATAAAAACATAGATTTGATCATAAACTCAAAGTTCATTTGATCCCAACAAACACACCGCAAAAAGAGTTACATCATATGGATCTCCAAGAGACCATTGTATTGAGAATCAAACGGGAGAGAGGAAGCCATCTAGCTACTAAGTACGGACCCGAAGGTCTATAAAAGACTACTCACACATCATCGGAGAGGTACCAATGAGGATGATGAATCCCTCCGTGATGGTGTCTAGATTGGATCTGGTGTTTCTGGAACTTGCGGCGGCTGGAATTGAGTTTCGTCAACTCCCCTAAGGTTCTTGGAATATTGGGGTATTTATTGAGCAAAGAGGCGGTACGGGAGGCCACCAAGGTGGGCACAACACACCTGGGCGCGCCTGGGGGCCCAAGCGCGCCCTAGTGGGTTGTGCCCCGCTCGGGGCACCCCCAGGTGCTTCTCCGGCCCACTGGATGTCTTCTGGTCCATAAAAAATCCACAAAAAGTTTCGCTGCGTTTGGACTCCGTTTGGTATTAATTTTCTGTGATGTAAAAAACAAGCAAAAACAACAACTGGCACTTGGCACTATGTCAATAGGTTAGTACCAAAAAATGATATAAAATGATTATAAAACATTCAAGAATGATAATATAACAACATGGAACAATAAAAAATTATAGATACGTTGGAGACGTATCAAAGGTCATTGGACCAAATAAACTTGATTCCTTGTAATAGTTTTGAGATATGATGATAGTAATATGTGAGTCATGTTGATGACTAATTATGGTTTAGTGAGAATATTGGTGTTAAGTTTTGTGATTCCCTATGCAAGCACGAAAGTCAATAGTTGTGCAATGAAATTACATCCTACTTGTGGTGCATTATTCGGTGTTAGTTATGCTTAATGCTCGCTTATGAGATTCTTTGTTTCTTGGTTGGATGCTTCTCAATCTTTTGCTAGGCTTCGTTTTGCACTAAGTATGATCACTACTTGTGCATCCAAAATCCTTTAAACCAGTTTTGCCACAAGAGTCCACTATACCTACCTATATGCAGTATTCTTTTGACGTTTTAAGCAAATTTGTATGTGCCATCTCTAATTTTCAAAATAAACTTCTCTTTTGTGTGCTCGTACCGCTCATGAAACGGTAGGGGGTGGCTGATATAGGTCCATGCTAGATGTGTTATTCTCAAGATGAGTGTTTATTCACTTTTCATTGCACGAGAGTACAACAAAGGTATTAGGGATGCCCAGTCCCGAAATGAAAAATGAATTTACTTTATGTTGTCAAATAATAAATTCTCTGGAACGTGTTGGTATGGAAGGCACCCGTGGATATGGTTAGCCATGGAAAGTGAAAGTCCATCTTCTCTTATAGAGCACCAACTAAGGGGTACTATGATTGTATTTGAGCATTGGGTGTAGCTAATATGCGAGTGTGTTTCATGAATGGATCAATGATTGAGCATAATGGGCTAGGTATAACTTGCTTTAGTGTTGATATTTTGAAAGACACGGTTGCTTGTTGATATGCTTGAGTATGAAAGTCCTCATGTCAAAACTAGACTATTGCTTTGAACCATATAAAAGTCCAAATGTCCATGCTATAACAGAAGGAATATGTGATGAACATGTTAGGCAGCATTCCACATCAAAAATTCTATTTTTATCATTTACCTACTTGAGGATGAGCAAGAATTAAGCTTGGGGATGCTGATACGTCTCCAACGTATCTATAATTTTTGATTGTTCCATGCTGTTATATTATCATTCTTGGATGTTTTACAATCATTTTATATCATTTTTTGGGACTAACCTATTAACATAGTGCCAAGTGCCAGTTGCTGTTTTTTGCTTGCTTTTTACACCGCAGAAAATTAATATCAAACGGAGTCCAAATGCAGCGAAACTTTTTTGGGATTTTTATGGACGAGAATACACCCAATGTGCCGAAGAAGCACCTGGGGGTGCCCCGAGGGGGGCACAACCCACCAGGGCACGCTTGGGCCCAGGTGCGCCCAGGTGTGTTGTGCCCACATCGGTGGCCTCCCGCACCGCCTCTTTGCTCTATAAATTCCCCAATATTCATGAAACCCTAGGGGAATTGACGAAAATTAATTCCAGCCGCCGCAAGTTCCAGAAACCATAGACCCAATCTAGACACCATCACAGAGGGGTTCATCATCCTCATTGGTGCCTCTTCGCTGATGCGTGAGCAGTTCTTTGTGGACCTTTGGCTCCGTAGTTAGTAAATACATGGCTTCCTCTCTCTCTCTCTCTCTCTCTCTCTTGATCCTCAGTACAATGGTCTCTTGGAGATCTATTTGATGTAACTCTTCTGGCAGTGTGTTTGTTGGGATCCGATGAACTTTGAGTTTATGACCAGATCTATGTTTTTATCCATGAAAGTTATTTGAGTCTTTTGATCTCTTCTATGCATGATTACTTGTAGCCTCATGTTTCTTCTTCGGATCTTTGGTTTACTTAGGCCAACTAGATCGAATTTTCTTGCCATGGGAAGATGTGCTTTGTGATGGGTTTGATCTTACAGTGATTGATCCCAGTGACAGAAGGGGAACCGACACATATGTATCGTTGCTATTAAGGATAACAATATGGGGTCTATTTATAGATAAATAAATCTTTTCTACATCATGTTATTGTTCTTATTGCATTACTTCATTTCTCCATGAACTTAATACACTAGATGCATGCTAGATAGCGGTCGATGTGTGGAGTAATAGTAGTAGATACAGGCAGGAGTCGGTCTACTAATCTTGGACGTGATGCCTATATAATGATCATTGCCTGGATATTGTCATGATTATTTGAAGTTCTATCAATTGTCCAACCGTAATTGTTTACCCACCATTGCTATTTATCTCAAGAGAAGCCACTAGTTAAATCTACGGCCCCGGGTCTCTTCTTTATTATATTTGCCTTCACGATATATTTTTATTTGCTTTTATTTTTAGATCTATTAATCAAAAAACCCAAAAATACCTTGCTGCAATTTTTATTTATTTATTTTATCTCGCGTTCCCGCGAGATCTATTTATCCAATCTACTACAATTTTACGTATCTTTTTACCCGTGAGGGATTGAAAACCCCTCTCAAGTATTTGTTCTTTGTGTGCAGGAGCAGTTTATGTGGTGTTGCGTGGTGCTCCTACTAGTTCGATAACCTTGTTCTCATCACTGAGGGAAATACCTACCGTAGCTGTGTTGCATCATCACTTCCTGTTTGGGGAAATACCAACGTAGTTCAAGCTGCATCATTACCATGGTCTCCCTCAATGGTGTGCTCCATCGAACGCACTTCACCAAAGCAACAACGTTCGAGATATCATCACGTCACCGTGATATATCCACTTTGCATCATGCTTTTATATTGATATTTATTGAATTATGGGCTATTATTACACATTATATCACAATACTTATGCCTTTTCTCTCTTATTTTATAAGGTTTACATGAAGAGGGAGAATGCCGACAGCTGGAATTCTTGACTGGAAAAGGAGCAAATATTACAGACCTATTCTGCAAAACTCCAAAAGTCCCAAAACATCACGGAGTATATTTTTGGAATATATAAAAATATTGGGTGAAGAAAGCACCAGAGGGGGCCACCAGCCAGCCACAAGGGTGGAGGGCGCCCCCCGTCCTTGTGGGCCCCCCTGGCAGGCCCCCGACGCCCATCTTCTGCTATATGGTGTGTTTTGACCTGGGAAAAATCAAAAGGAAGCTTTCAAGACGAAGCACCGCCGTCTTGAGGCGGAACTTGGGCAAAACCAATCTAGGGCTTCGGCGGAGCTGTTCTGCCGGGGAAACATCCCTTTGGGAGGGGGAAATCGAAGCCATCATCATCACCAACGATCCTCTCATCAAGAGGGGATCAATCTCCCTCAACATCTTCACCAGCACCATCTCCTCTCAAACCCTAGTCCATCTCTTGTACCTGATCTCTGTCTCAAAACCTCATATTGGTATGTGTGGGTTGCTAGTAGTGTTGATTACTCCTTGTAGTTGATGCTAGTTGGTTTATTTGGTGGAAGGTCATATGTTCAGATCCTTAATGATAATTAATACTCCTCTAATTATGAACATAAATATGCTTTGTGAGTAGTCATGTTTGTTCCTGAGGATATGGGAGAAGTCTTGTTATAAGTAATCATGTGAATTTGGTATTCGTTCGATATTTTGATGAGATGTATGTTGTCTCTCCTCTAGTGGTGTTATGTGAACGTCGACTACATGACACTTCACCATTATTTGGGCCTAGGGTAAGGCATTGGGAAGTAATAAGTAGATGATGGGTTGCTAGAGTGACAGCAGTTTAAACCATAGTTTATGCGTTGCTTCATAAGGGGTTGATTTGGATCCATATGTTTCATGCTATGGTTAGATTTATCTTAATTCTTCCTTCATAGTTGCGGATGCTTGTGAGAGGGGTTAATCATAAGTGGGAGGCTTGTCCAAGGAAGGGAAGCACCCAAGCACCGGTCCACCCACATATCAAAATATCAAAGTAACGAACGCGAATCATATGAGCATGATGAGAACTAACTTGACAACAATTCCTATGTGTCCTTGGGAGTGCTTTGCTTTATATAAGAGTTTGTCCAGGCTTGTTCTTTGCTACAAAAAGGATTGGGCCACCTTGCTGCACCTTGATTACTTATTGTTACTTGTTACCCGTTACGAATTATCTTATCACACAACTATCTGTTACCGATAATTTCAGTGCTTGCAGAGAATACCTTGCTGAAAACCACTTGTCATTTCCTTCTGCTCCTCGTTGGGTTCGACACTCTAACTTATCGAAAGGACTATGATATATCCCATACACTTGTGGGTCATCAAGACTCTTTTCTGGTGCCTTTCGTAAGTGGAATTTGGTAAGGAAACATTTATTTAGTGTGCTGAAATTTACTGTCACTTGTTAGTATGAAAAATAATCCTTTGAGGGGCTTTGTTCGGGGTATCTTCACCTCGATCGAAAGAGCAAAGAGTTTCTCCTCAACCTAGTTCACCATGATCCTTATGCAAAAGATGGAACATTACATCACGATATGCACCTAATCTACGTGGATGAAGTTTGTGGATTATTTAAGCTTGCAGGTATGCCCGAGGATGTTGTCAAGAAGAATGTCTTCCCTTTATATTTGAAGGGAAAGGCATTGACATGGTATAGGCTATGTGGTGATATTGGATCATGGAACTACAACCGATTGAAATTGGAATTTCATTAGAAGTTTTATCCTATGCATCTGGTTCATCGTGATCGGAATTATATATATAATTTTTGGCCTCATGAAGGAGAAAGTATCGCTCAAGCTTGGGGGAGGCTTAAGTAAATATTATATTCATGCCCCAATGATGATCTCTCAAGAGAAATTATTATTCAAATTTTTTATGCTCGGCTTTCTCATAATGATCGATCCATGCATGCTTGATACTTCTTATACTGGTTCTTTTATGAAGAAGACTATTGAATTCAAATGGGATTTATTGGAAAGAATTAAATGCAACTTTGAAGATTGGGAACTGTAGGAAGGTAAGGAGTTAGGTATAAACCTTTAGTTTGATTGTGTTAAATCTTTTATGGATACTGATGTTGTTCGTGATTTTTGCACTAAATATGGACTTGACTCTGAGATAGTAGCTTCTTTCTGTGAATCCTTTGCTACTCATGTTGATATCCCTATGGAAAAGTGGTTTAAATATCATCCACCCATTGAAGTTAAAGTAGTAGAACCTATTAAAGTTGAAGAAGAAACAATTGCTTATAATGTTGATCATATTGTTCCTACTGCTTATATTGAGAAACCACCTTTCCCTGTTAGAATAAAGGATCATGCTAAAGCTTAAACTATGGTTCGTAAGAGTTATAATAGAACACCTACACTCCCTAAACAAATTAAAGTTGAATATAGTATTGCTATGTTTAAAGATCTCTTGGTTGATAATATTGATGGGCATGTTATTTATTTCTGTGATGAAGCTGCTAGAATTGCTAAACCTGATAGTAAAGATAAACATAGACCTGTTGTTGGCATGCCTGTTGTTTCCGTTAAAACAAGAGATCATTGTTATCATGGCTTATGTGATGTGGGTGCTAGTGTGAGTGCAATTCCTTTTACTCTATACAAAGAAATTATGAATGATATTGCACCTGCTAAGATAGAAGATATTGATGTTACTATGAAGCTGGCTAATAGAGATACTATATCACCAATTGGGATTGTTAGAGATGTGAAGTCTTGTGTGGGAAAATTAAATATCCTACTGATTTTCATGTTCTTGCTTCCCCACAAGATGATTTTTGTCGCATTATATTTGGTAGACCTTTCTTGAATACCGTTAATGCTAAGATAGACAATGAGAAAGATATTATTACTGTTGGTTTAGGGGATATGTCTCATGATTTTAATTTCTCTAAATTTCGTAGACAATCCCATGATAAAGAATTGCCTAGTAAGGATGAAATTATTGGTCTTGCTTCTATTGCCGTGCCTCCTACTGATCCTTTATAACAATATTTGCTAGACCATGAAAATGATATGTTTATGAATGAAAGAAGAGAAATAGATGAAATATTCTTTAATCAAGGGCCTATTTTGAAACACAATTTGCTTGTTGAAATCCTTGGGGATCCTCCACCTAAGGGTGATCCCGTGTTTGAGTTTAAACAATTACCTAATACTTTGAAATATGCTTATCTTGATGAAAAGAAGATATATCCTCTTATTATTAGTGCTAACCTTTCAGAGCATGAAGAGAAGAAATTATTGAAAACTCTGAAGAAGCACCATGCCGCTATTGGATATACTCTTGATGATCTTAAGGGCATTAGTTCCACTCCATGTTAGCACAAAATTAATTTGGAGCATGATGCTAAACCAGTTGTTGATCACCAACGATGGTTAAATCCTAAGATGAAAGAAGTGGTAAGAAATGAAATACTAAAGCTCCTGGAGGTAGGTATAATTTATCCTATTGCTGATAGTAGATGGGCAAGTCTCATTCGTTGTGTCCCTAAGAAGGGAGGTATTACTGTTGTTCCTAATGATAAGAATGAATTTATTCCACAAAGAATTGTTACAGGTTATAGAATGGTAAATGATTTTCACAAATTAAACAAAGCTACTAGAAAAGATCATTACCCTCTACCTTTTATTGATCAAATGCTAGAAAGACTACCCAAACATACACATTTTTGCTTTCTAGATGGTTATTCTGGTTTTTCTCAGATACCTGTGTCAAAAGATGATCAGGAGAAGACCACTTTTACTTGCCCTTTCGGTACCTTCGCTTATAGACGTATGCCTTTTGGTTTGTTCAATGCACCTGCTACCTTTCAAAGATGTATGACTGCTCTATTTGTCGGTGTTCTGGGAACGGGGGTACGCAGACTTGCGTGCCCACGGGCCGCGGTGTGGCTCCGTCAATGGACCGGTATGGCCCAGCTTTAGCATCAACAACTCAAGACCCTCGCAAGGGGCCATGCCTCGCGAGGCGGACGGCATCAAGACCTCCACGAGTAGCAGTCTCTCCAGGCTGGCTCCCAAGGAGCAGAGACTTCTATGCAAGCTTCACCTCGCGAGGTCCAGATGACATGAGCCATGAAGACCAAGGCCAGGCGGGCGCCAGCGGACGCAGAGTACCAATTTTCTCTTTGGTGCCAATGAGGCAAGTGCATGCATGGAGTCCCAAGGAATCAGCCAAAGGTTTCCATTCCGGTGCAACAAGACCAAGACCGCCAGGACGGCAGGACGGAGGTCATCGCCGTGCCCACCCTGGCGTCACGACCAGAGGCTTTTGCAGGCGAATACTACTTTTGTCAGGATACCATGTACTAGTTGTCTCCCTTCGAATTTGGCCGTTGTGGGTGAGGGAGTCCTGGATTAGGGGGTCTTCGGGCGTCCGGGCTATGTGATATGGGGCGGACTAATGGGCCATGAAGATACAAGATAGAAGTCCGTCCCTCGTGTCCAGATGGGACTCTCCTTTGCATGGATGGCAAGCTTGGCGTTTGGATGTGTATTTTCCTTTCTCTGTAAACCGACTCTGTACAACCTTAGGCCCCTCCGGTGTCTATATAAGCCGGAGGGTTTAGTCCGTAGAGGCTAAGACAAAGCATATAGGCTAGAAATCTAGGGTTTAGCCATTACGATCTTGAGGTAGATCAACTCTTGTAACCCCTATACTCATCAAAGTCAATCAAGCAGGAAGTAGGGTATTACCTCCATTAAGAGGGTCTGAACCTGGGTAAACATCGTGTCCCCTGCCTCCTGTTACCTTCGATCCTCAGAGCACAGTTCGGGACCGCCTACCTGAGATCTGCCGGTTTTGACACCGACGGTGGGATCCCTTCCCGCCTTCATTTGGGAAGAGGACCAAGGCCACTATAAATAGGACTTAGCCACCACCATAGAGGGGGATGGATCATTCATATCATCCTCACACCCACAAGCTCATCAAGCACAAGAACACTCCTCCTCCTGAGGTTGTTCTCCCACTATACGATTTCATCCTCAACACCTGGAGGTCAATCCACCACAAAGCAGGACTAGGGTTTTACATCGCAAGGTGGCCCGAACCTGGGTAAACTATTGTGTCACTTTTCCATTTAGTTCATCAAGCTAGGCTATGAGAGTAGAGAGTAGGCAGACTGGGGAGGACGAGTTCTTCGCACGCACCCCAGAGTTTGAACCTCTCAAGGGTCTGCGGAACCCGAAATCCGACATTTGGCGCGCCAGGTAGGGGGTGCGTCAGAGCCTCTCTTCTTTCGGTCGGTCTGCCACTGCCCTGCAGTTCTCATGGCTAATGATCCGAGGACTCATATCGAGCACTGGGCTGGTTGTCCCATCCGGGCAGTGCCGTACACCCAAGAGGATCTCCACTCCATGCTCCTGGCGGACCGCATGCTGCTTGATGCCGTCGGACGCAGGCGGCACGTGCTGGCGGCGTCTGCCCTCGCATCGCGATGTGCGCATGCCAGCACAAGATCTTCGGGCTACGCCGCGGCAATGGCGCCACACACTCGCCGGAAGCAGGCAAACATGCGAGCCACACTGATCATGGCGCGAGAGCTGCTGCGTTGTAGGTTGGCGGGGGCGGCCGTGACGCCCTGCTGGAGCAGGTCGCCGAGCTGCTTGATGCCGCCTGCAGGGTTGCGGCGCCTTTCTGCACCCTACCCACATCACAGATTGTGGCGGGGGCGCGTACCAGACCCTGCCGCTCCCGTGCACCCCCAGAGCACCTGGGGGACTCAACGACGTCAACACGGCCCGCAGCGCCGCTCGTCCCACCTTGACTGTGCCGCCCCCAGGCGAGGCAAGCTCGGGCGGTCCCTCCTAGTTCTACCCCGTGACGCCACCCCGCGGTTATCAGAGCCTGGCGGCCCATGATGCAGGGCACCTAGGCGACTGCCCTCCACTAGTACAACGAGGTGCTATACAAACGGTTTTCAACCCCTTTCTGCGACAACATTTGGAACCGTCGCCTAGTGAGTGACGGCGATAGGGGGGTCCTTCCCACATGACCTAGAAACCTTCGGGGATATGGCCCTCCTGGCACACACGCTCGGCAAAATGAGTTCGTCTGTGACCGGCGAGTGCTCAAATATGGAAATACGTATAGTAGAGCTAAAAAAATACAATTATACATGCAAAATTGTTTCCGGTCACAAGTACATCGCACACAGTCAGTCCCCGCTAAACGTTTCCATTCGTATGTACATCCCACACTGTCGCTCCAAGGAAAACATTTCTGTTCATAGGTACATCACACACAATTTTTCCCGTTAAATCATTTGTGATAGCGTTGCCATTGCACACAATATTAACAATTTTATCGTTTGCATTATTGAATGCATCACACACGGAGTGTAGAAAAAACTGTGTGACAAAGGCTATCCATCACACACAGTTTTTATGTCGTAAACATTTGCACAAGGTGGCCTAACGCAAACAATTTTCAAGAGAAGGTCATGTGTGATTGTTCATTTATCCAACACGGTTTATTCATAGAAACTGTGTGCCTTATTGAATGCATCACACATGGTGCTTTCTCAATAACCGTTTGCAATAGAGAAACCCAATTAGCAGGATAATTATCTGATTATTAATTATCCATTTATTAATCTAATTGACATATCATATTAAGGACACAATATATTTCATTTTCATAATTGAAATACATCAGAGTACAACATCATATAGCTTCATCACTCATCTACCCCATTACACAACTACACCAACACCAAGTTTCACATGCAACATCTATAACCTTTCGAAATTAGCATCATAGACGGTACACAGACAGATTTATCTCATCCAGAAAACTGCTGAAGCAAAAGGCGAATATTGAGCCTTCATTGATGTTGAAGGTCTTTGTAACTTTAGGCCAGTGCCTGTGGATGATTGACCGTCCATCCTTTGTCCTCTTTAGGAACACTTCAATATTGAACCGTGGGTGTTGTATGAATACCTTCCTCGCCTTATGACCATATAGGTGGTTTGAGAGGTAATCATCAGTGAACTGCGTTGGAAAGGCCTAAAAACAAGGATGTGCATAAATATCCTCTCTATATTGGAAATGGGGCAAAGGAATAAAAAAGGCAAGGTATAATAGTTAGTACCATCCTATAGTGAACCGATGTCTTCCTCATTGTGTAGACAAAAATCTTGTTGTTTTCTTTCACTAATTTCTTTATCCTAACAATCTTTCTGAGTTTCTTGACCTGACTGATATTCATGGATAACTCATTTCCCCATATGCAAAAATGGTCGAACAGTGGGTCAAAACCTCTAACAGCAGGACCTACATGTGCAAGACCAAATTGTTAAAAACCTAAATATTAGAATGGTTCCTGCAATTGCACAAGAATGTGCTATTAGACAACGGACCATGCACATGCTAACCTCAATTGTAAACCTCAGTGCTTCCCATTGTTTCCCTACAACACATATAAGGTAGTTAGTTATCAGGTTAAGTAAGGGTTCAAATGTTATTAGTAAAATATGTTGATGAAAAATAAACACATTGCAGATTCATCAGATTAATTCAAGCCACATGGAAAATGATGCAGAGCATCCCACGTTCATCCCCATGTACACTCCGACTACTCTCCAAACCCCAAGAGGACATATGACGAGACCTCGTGTAACATCCCAAATTTTCAATTTGGAATGTTATACATAGATCATTCTTGCATATCATATTTTATTGCATTTCGTCTCGCGATCCTCGAAATCCTAAGCAACTCAAGGACCCTCGGAGAGAGTTGGGGATTTCCCCGGTATTCAAATTTGATTTTATCAAATTTTGAAACGATGATTTTGGTTTTAATTATTTTTCTCTCCGAAAATATTTCATATTAAAATATATGAGAGGAGACAATATGACTTCTCCAAAATAAATGAAATATTGGAGGAAAAATATTAAAATCAATATTTGTTTTTATTTGGATTTTATTGCGATTTTGTTTACATTAGAAAATTTGCACATTTTCAAAATTGCATTTTAGGGCCAAGAAAATGTTCATCTCGTTCTAAAATTTTCATTTAGACGGTGAAAATTTGTTTTGGCATTTTTAAATTTTTATTTTATTTTCTAGGATTTTTCTTAGTTTCGGCGGAATTATTTTAAAAAAAGTTTCCGAACCAAGCTGGGCCGAAGCCCAGCCGGCCCGTTCCGCCGCCGTCTCCCTCGCGCGCGCCGCCGTGCGTAGCACGGACGCCGAGGGGAGTCCGAGCCGGACTCCTCCCTGGGCGCCCCCTCGCCCAAGCCACGTCGCCCCTCGCCCCCTATAAATGCCGTCGCCACCACCACCGCCGGCAGCCCCGCCGCCCGCAGCCCGCGCCGCCGCCTGCCGCAGCCCACGCCGCCGCCTGCCATCGCCCGCGCCGCTGCCTGCCGCCGCCTGAGCCCCGCTGCCCGCCAGCCCCGCCGGAGCCGCACCCCGCCGGATCCGACGAGGTAGCGCGCCGGCGCCTTCGGTTTTCTTTAGAAAACTGATTTGGTTTTTTTATAAACCCTAACTTGTTTTTTTCCGGTTTTTCTTTTTAGTGGACGTTCGTCCGAACATTCATTTTAACAAACGGCTTTCGCTCATTAGTTACAGATAACGAATGCTCGTTCGTTAGCCTGTTCGTCAAGTTTCTTTTATGGGATTTTTCCGCGGTTATTTCTGAACGCAATTTCTGATCTGATTTTCGTTCTATTTTATCTTTTCGCTCGTTAGTCGGAATCAGGCAATTCAAGTGCCTAGATCTTCGTCTCGAGACCCTCTTTTCGCTTAACCAACTTGCACAAGTTTTTGCTACTCTAAAATTTGACCTAGGTCCAGATTAGTAAACGGATCTTGTTTCTTACGCCGATTGAGTTTCGTTGCTCCGTTTGATTTGATTCTTTTCGCAAACCAGAGTTCTTAAGTTGAACTTTCTGGTTAGATCTTCTTATTTGAGTTTTACCCGTGCTTCTTATCTTGATTGCTTATGTATGCTATTGTTTGTTTGCAATAGAATTCCCGGAGAGCGAAGCGTGTTATTTGGAGTCTCTAGGTTACACAGATCGTCAGCAAGGCAAGTAACACTTTGATCATACCCCTTTATCACCCAGTTTTTATGCATTAGTTCCAATCCTCAAACATTGCATGGTTAGGATGTCATTAACATGTGGGTTGGGAAGTAGTTGATGAGGTAGAACCTATTACCCTGTTACATTCAAACCCTTGGGAGTTACTCTTACGAATTGCTTATATTGCTATGCTATGCTCGTAGACGAGGATTGGGAGAGTGAAATCCATCACAGATGTGAGATTGTTAATTAATGGTTCAACTTAAGGTGGCAACTTAAATACACATCTTGGTGGATTGAGGCACCTGGAGTACCTAGTGTTGCCTGTATTTTTGGAAATCCCGGAGTACCCGTGTGATCTTCCTATGGACCGCCACCCAGGCTCAAAGGGAAATGGGATTATTCATGCTAGAAACTTCTGTGTGCAGCCACAAGCTAATATGGGCTCTAGCATAGTTGAGTAAGTTACGTGAAGCTCTTGAAGAGGTGGATCAACAGGTAGTGGGATTGTAGGTTTGGTATGGTCTGCCCGGAGTAGAGAGTTAATGTTTTTGAAAGACTATGTCTCGGTCATCCGTTTCTCAAACACCATGTAGTGCGAGAAATCCAGCGGAGGCGATCGAGTCTTGAGGGGAAAAGTGCGCAAACCACTGCAGAGTGTACACACTAATTATGGTTAGCCGTGTCCCCAGTTATGGACAATCTTGAGTATCTAGTACTTGGAGTATCTTAAGTATCTCATCACTCTAAATTAATATTGTTGGGTTGTTAATTAACTTAATTGGGATTGAGTTGGAGGAACCTTCTCAATGATGTTTCAACTACCATGATAGTTAAATTAAAATCTATTCCTTTGTTGTAGGCAAAAATTGGCTTTTCGCAAAAACTGTAACCATAGAGCTTTCCACCAGCCAAATATGCATCTAGTGATAGCATTATTCTGTTCTTGCTCTACTGTGTTATTTTGCCAGCATATTCCATGTGCTGACCCGTTTTCGGGCTGCAACGTATCATGTTGCAGACTTTTTAGACCAGGAGTAAGGTTCGTTAGGTCGTTGCCGTGCAGCTCAGCTATGCCGTTGGAGTTGATGGACTCACTTTATCTTCCAAGCCTTCCGTTGTTATCGTATTAGATGACCTTAAGCCATATTTATTGTAATAAGTTCTCTTTTGAGACATTCGATGTAATAAGTGTGATTGCTACTCTGTTATAAATCCTAGAGTACTGTGTGTGTCAGCATTATCGATCCAGGGATGACACTAAAACACAGAGACTTGACAGTTTGAGGTCGGGTCGCTACAAGATGGTATCAGAGCACACGTTGAGTGCAGGACACGACCACTAAGCTAAAACCATAGATCACTATTCTCTTCTCATTTCCGACTTTTCTCAATTTTCTACTCTTTAGGATGGCGGACGCAAGGAACAAGTTTGCACAACAGGATGAAGAAGCACCTTTTGGACGACACTTGAAGGAAGTCACTAGGTACCTGAACATAGGAATACCAAGCTTCACCTAGACCTACAATGCCACTTTACCAGAAGAGGAGCGATGGATGCTTCAAGTTCAAGTTCTAGGAAGAACCTTCATGCCAGTCACTAAACCCATAGAGTTTTCCTTCGATGCACCAACCTGGAGTCTAGGAAAGAGTATGGCAGCTCACATCACCATGGGACGCATTGGAGAAGTTTATCATAAGGAGCTTAAGGATACTATCTACTAGATCTGTGGGCGCCGATATGAGCAATGGGAGATGATCAGCACCAGGAAGGATAGATCAATTACAGCTTTCATCTAGGAACTAAACCAACACATTCGACGCCATGAGAACCAGATGTGTGCAGGCATGATAGATCTGAAGAAGGCAATGACTAGGATCGCGGAACTGGAGGAAGAACTCAAGGCTACACGTGAAGATTATGAGGAGGAAATCGTCGTACTAGTGGAGAAGAATGACAACCTGATTAAGAAGATCATAATATTCATGGGAGACCCCACACCAGTAGAAGAAGACGAAGAACCCAAGGAGATTCACCTGGAGGACTACATCATCATCGACGACACCGACTCCGACCTTAGCGATGATGACTATGAAGAGGAAGCTGGATCAGATATCACGGACTCTGCAACCGAGGAATATTTTTAGTAGACCACCACATCAGTAGTAGTATTCCACCATGTAAATAGTATAGTCCGAGCACATTTATGATAGTTAGACCGATTGTATGCCTTGCTTGATTGATTGAGTAAAATGTTTGTGTTTGTCTCATGTGCATATGGGTAGTGCTTTCTCATTAGACTTCAATCTATTCTAATCTCTCCCCTCTAAACCCATCAGATGCCTCCGAGACGTGACCCCGGATTCACCTTCCCACCGGAGCTCACTCAGTTGATCCAGCAACAGAATACCCTGATGCAGCTATTAGTTCAGAACCAAGGCAACAACAACAACAACAACAACAATCCACCACCACCACCACCAGTTGACAACTTAGCCCATTTTCAAAGGTTGCGGCCGCCGGTGTTTTCCAGTAGCACCGAGCCTATAGTAGCAGATGATTGGCTCCGAAGGATTGGAAGGGAGTTAACCACTGCAGGATGTACTGATGCTGAGAAGGTGCATTTTGCCGCACATTAGTTGGATGGACCAGCAGCCTCATGGTGGGAGAATTACACTGTCACCTACCCTATAGCCACGGTGACATGAGACTAGTTTCAGCAAGCATTCCGTACAGCCCATGTCTCAACCGGAGCCATGAATTTGAAGAAGCGTGAGTTTCGCAACCTACGCCAGAGGAACCGTACTGTGGCTCAGTACGCGGATGAGATTAACTAGTTATCTCGCTATGCCGCTGGTGATGTGGCCACAGATGCCGCATAGCAGGAGAAGTTCATGGAAGGGCTGAATGATGAGATGAGTATGCAGTTGATGGTGGCAACATTCACCAACTACCAGGAGTTGGTAGATAAGGATCTTATGATTGAAGGGAAGCAGCAGCAGATTGAGAGTCGTAAGAGGAAGTATGGACAAGGGAGGTATAACTCAGGAGCTCAGCAGAAGCCTCGCCTAACCCCGAACTCGGGAGGACTTGTTCATAACCATGGAGGCCACACCCATAATGGAGGATGTAACCATAATCATACTGGCCCGAGGAATGGGAATGGGAATGGAGCAAGCAATAATCAGAACCGACCCAATCCAGCCACACCCACCAAGAGAGACCTAAGCCACGTTACTTGTTTCAAGTGCGGGAAGACTGGACACTATGCCACCGAGTGCCCTGAAGGGAAGAATGGAAACGGAAATGGGAGCGCTGGGAAGAAGCCCAATCCATTCAACAAAGGACAAGTGAACCACGTTAACATGGAGGAGGCTGAAGAGCAGCCAGATGCGGTTATAGGTAAGTTTTTGGTTAAGTCATTTACCGCTCCTGTTCTTTTTGATACTGGTGCATCGCAATCATACATATCAAGGGAATTCGTGGATAAGTTTAAACTACCGACCCAAACCCTTAGTACCCTTCTGTTAGTAAGCTCACCTGGAGGAGAGTATATGGCTAGTCGTTGGTGTGATCAGATACCCTTGACCATTGGCGACCATTTTTTTTCAGCCCGACCTAATTATCTTGGAGTCACAAGGATTGGATGTGATATTAGGAATGGACTGGATGTCAAAGTATGGAGGAAGCATTGACTGTGTTAGTAAGTCAATTTGTCTCACCACCCCGGAGGGAAAAAGGATGAAGTATGTATCCAGGCATGCACCAAGAAGAAGCCAAGTAAATACCCTCACGGGAGTTGTTCAGGAAGAAGTGCTTGTAGTAAAGGATTACCTAGATGTTTTCCCAGAGGAGTTACCAGGCATGCCACCGGACCGAGATATTGAGTTTTTGATAGAGCTATTGCCAGGCACAGGGCCAATATCCAAGAGACCCTATAGGATGCCCGCGAATGATCTGGAGGAGATCAAGAAACAGATCAAGGAGTTATTTGAGAAAGGTTACATTCGACGGAGTTCATCACCATGGGGAGCCCCAGTGCTTTTGGTTGAGAAGAAGGATAAATCCCTAAGAATGGTTGTTGATTATCGAGCCTTGAATGAAGTGACGATTAAGAACAAGTACCCATTGCCGATGATCAATGATCTGTTTGACCAGCTGCAAGGAGCTAAGGTGTTTTCGAAGATTGAACTGCGATCAGGATATCATCAGTTGAAGATACGAGAAAAGGATATACCAAAGACAGCCTTCACCACACGGTACAGGCTATACGAATATATGGTCATGTCATTTGGACTGACTAACCCCTGCCTATTTCATGAGCATGATGAACAAAGTATTCATGGAATATTTGGATTAGTTTGTTGTGGTGTTCATTGATGATATAATGGTATATTCAAAGAACGAAGAGGGAGCATTTGCGTTTAGTTCTCGAGAAACTCAGGGAACATTAGTTGTATGCCAAGTTCAGCAAATGCGAGTTTTGGTTGAAGGAAGTCGGATTCCTTGGACATGTTATATCGGGAGAAGGTATAATAGTATATCCCACCAAGATTCAGTCAGTCACTGAATGGTTGGCACCCACTTCAGTTAGCGAGATCCGCAGTTTTCTTGGACTCGTAGGATACTACCGTAGATTCATTGAGAATTTTTCCAATATCGCGAAGCCCATGACAGAATTATTGAAGAAGGATATCAAGTTTAAATGGATGGAAGATTGTGAGGCAAGTTTCTAGGAGCTGAAGAAACGTTTGACTATAGCCCCAGTGCTGAATATACGTAAGGATTTTAAAGTGTATTGCGACGCCTCTCGCTTAGGACTTGGAAGTGTGCTTATGCAGGATGGAAGAGTTGTTTCATATGCCTCACGACAACTAATACCACACGAGTTAAATTATGCCACGCATGATTTGGAACTAGCAGCTGCAGTGCATGCGTTGAGGACTTGGAGACATTACCTTATTGGAAACCATTGTGATGTGTACACGGAACATAAGAGTTTGAAGTACATTTTCACCCAGAAGGAACTGAACCTTAGGCAGAGAAGATGGTTGGAGCTTATAAAGGATTATGACATGAAGCTTCAGTATCATCCAGGCAAGGCCAATGTCGTAGCCAGCGCTTTGAGCCGGAAGAGCTATGATAATACCCTAATAAGCACGGGATTGCCGAAGGAGTTAGCAGAGGATCTCCAGGAACTTCGATTGAAGATTGTTCCTAGAGGTTTGCTTGCAACAATGGAGGTGCAGTCTACATTGTTGGGAAAAATTTGAGAAGCTCAGAAGGATGACAAAGAGATTGCCGAGATAAAGGAGAAAATGAGCGAAGGAAAGGCCAAAGGTTTTCGTGAGGATGAGCACGACACCCTGTGGTTTGAGTACCGTGTTTATGTGCCCAATAACACAAAGATCAGGAAGTTAATACTTCAGGAGGCTCATGACTCATCATACTCGATACACCCCAGAAACACCAAGTTGTATTTGGATTTGAAAGAAGGTTTCTGGTGGACAGGGATGAAGAAGGATATCGCCGAGTATGTGGCCGTATGTGATGTATGTCAGAGTGTGAAGGAGAGCATCAAAAGCCAGCAGGATTGTTACAGCCTATGCCAATACCCGAATGGAAGTGGGATAAACTTGGCATGGATTTTATCACCGGATTGCCCAGGACCAAATCAGGATATGATTCTACATGGGTAGTAGTTGACCGTTTGACAAAAGTGGCACACTTTATCCCAGTGAAAACAACTTATACCAGTGCCAAGTTGGCCAAGATATATATGACCAGGATCGTATGGAGTTCTGAGGACCATCGTATCAGATAGAGGAACACAGTTTACTTCAATGTTTTGGCATCAGCAGCACCGGACTTTGGGAACGAGATTGGAGTTCAGTACATCATTTCACCTGCAGATGGATGGACAGACCAGGAGAGTCAACTAGATTCTGGAGGACATGTTGAGAGCCTATGCGCTAGATTATGGGTCTAGTTAGGATGACAATTTGCCTTACGCAGAGTTCTCATACAACAATAGTCACCAAGCCAGTTTGAAAATGGGACCGTTTGAAGCCCTGTACGGCCGAAGGTGCAGAACACCGTTGATGTGGGATGAAGTTGGAGACCGACAGTTGTTTGGACCAGACTTGATCAAAGAGTCTGAGGAGAAGGTTAAACTGATTCGGGGTAGACTGAAGATAGCTCAGTCTAGACAGAAGAGTTATGCAGATTCAAAATGCAAGGAGGTAACCTATGAAATTGGAGACAGAGCATATCTGCGAGTATCACCTTTGCGAGTAGTGAAACGTTTTGGAGTTAAGGGAAAGTTAGCCCCGAGATTTGTACGACCGTATCGTGTTTTGGAACGGATGGGAGAAGTTGCCTACAAGTTGGAGTTACCTGAAGGACTGTCAGGAGTTCACAATGTGTTTCACATTTCCCAGTTGAAGAAGTGCCATGCTAAGAGATACCGTACCTTTGGAGGCAATTCAGTTGGACAATGACTTGACTTATGAGGAGAAGCCAGTCAAGATTTTGGAGTTTGCCAGTCGAGTCACCCGCAGCAAGGTTATTAAGTTTTGCAAAAGTTCAGTGGAGCCACCATACCGAGGACGAAGCCACGTGGGAACGAGAGGATGATCTTTGCAAAGACCAACCACACCTATTTTCTAGCCAACCCGAACCTCGAGGGCGAGATTCATCTTAAGGGGGGTAGGTTTGTAACATCCCAAATTTTCAATTTGGAATGTTATACATAGATCATTCTTG
The DNA here is from genome assembly GCF_003073215.2 of Triticum urartu. Lineage (NCBI taxonomy): Eukaryota > Viridiplantae > Streptophyta > Magnoliopsida > Poales > Poaceae > Triticum > Triticum urartu. The sequence goes on along the minus strand of NC_053028.1, from coordinate 208,877,373 downwards.
CATATCATATTTTATTGCATTTCGTCTCGCGATCCTCGAAATCCTAAGCAACTCAAGGACCCTTGGAGAGAGTTGGGGATTTCCCCGGTTTTCAAATTTGATTTTATCAAATTTTGGAACGAGGATTTTGGTTTTAATTATTTTTCTCTCCGAAAATATTTCATATTAAAATATATGAGAGGAGATAATATGACTTCTCCAAAATAATTGAAATATTGGAGGAAAAATATTAAAATAAATATTTGTTTTTATTTGGATTTTATTGCCATTTGTTTGCATTAGAAAAATTGCACGTTTTCAAAATTGCATTTAAGGGCCAAGAAAATGTTCATCTCGTTCTAAATATTTCATTTAGACGGTGAAAATTTGTTTTGGCATTTTTAGATTTTTATTTTATTTTCTAGGATTTTTCTTAGTTTCAGCGGAATTATTTTAAAAAAAGTTTCCGGACCAAGCTGGGCTGAAGCTCAGCCGGCCTGTTCCGCCGCCGTCTCCCTCGCGCGCGCCGCCTTGCGCAGCACGGACGCCGAGGGGAGTCCGAGCCGGACTCCTCCCCGGGCGCCCCCTCGCCCAAGCCACGCCGCCCCTCGCCCCCTATAAATGCCGCCGCCACCACCCCGCCTCGCCACCACCACCGCCGCAAGCCCCGGGGCCCGCAGCCCGCGCCGCCGCCTGCCGCTGCCCGCGCTGCCGCCTGCCGCCGCCTGAGCCCCGCCGCCCGCCAGCCCCGCCGGAGCCGCAACCCGCCGGATTCGACGAGGTAGTGCGCCGTCGCCGTCAGTTTTTTTAGAAAACCTATTTGTTTTTTAGAAACCGTAACTCGTTTTTTTTCCAGTTTTTCTTAGTAGCGGACGTTCGTCCGGACGTTCGTTTTAACGAACGGTTTTCGCTCGTTAGTTACAGATAACGAATGCTCGTTCGTTAGCCTGTTCGTCAGTTTTCTTTTATCAGATTTTTCCGCGGTTATTTCTGATCGTGATTTCTGATCTGATTTTCGTTCTAGTTTATCTTTTTGCTCGTTAGTCGGAATCAGGTGATTCAAGCGCCTAGATCTTCGTCTCGAGACCCTCCTTCCGCTTAACCAACTTGCACAAGTTTTCGCTACTGTAAAATTTGACCTAGGTCCAGATTAGTAAACGGATCTTGTTTCTTTCGCCGTTTGAGTTTCGTTGCTCCGTTTGATTTGATTCTTTTCGCAAACCGGAGTTCTTAAGTTGAACTTTCTGGTTAGATCTTCTTATTTGAGTTTTACCCGTGCTTCTTAGCTTGATTGCTTATGTATGCTATTGTTTATTTGCGATAGAATTCTCGGAGCGCGAAGCATGTTATTTGGAGTCTCTAGGTTACGCGGATCGTCAGCAAGGCAAGTAACACTTTGATCATACCCCTGTATGACCCAGTTTTCGTGCATTAGTTCCAATCCTCAAACATTGCATGGTTAGGATGTCATTAACATGTGGGTTGGGAAGTAGTTGATGAGGTAGAACCTATTACCCTGTTACATTCAAACCCTTGGGAGTTACTCTTACGAATTGCTTATATTGCTATGCTATGCTCATAGATGAGGTGTCGGAGAGTGAAATCCATGACAGATGTGAGATTGTTAATTAATGGTTCAACTTAAGGTGGCAACTTAAATACACATCTGGGTGGATTGAGGCACCTGGAGTACCCAGTGTTGCCTGTATTTTTGGAAATCCCGGAGTACCCGTGTGATCTTCCTATGGACCGCCACCCAGGCTCAAAGGGAATTGAGATTATTCATGCTAGAAACTTCCGTGTGTAGCCACAAGCTAATATGGGCTCTAGCATAGTTGAGTAAGTTACGTGAAGCTCTTGAAGAGGTGGATCAGCAGGTAGTGGGATTGTAGGTTTGGTATGGTCTGCCCGGAGTAGAGAGTTAATGTTTCTAAAAGACTGTGTCTCGGTCATCCGTTTCTCAAACACCATGTGTGATCGAGTCTTGAGGGGAAAAGTGTGCAAACCTCTGCAAAGTGTACAAACTAATCATGGTTAGCCGTGTCCCCGATTATGGACAATCTTGAGTATGTAGTACTTGGAGTATCTTAAGTATCTCATCACTCTAAATTAATATTGTTGGGTTGTTAATTACCTTAATTGGGATTGAGTTGGAGGAACCTTCTCAATGATGTTTCAACTACCATGATAGTTGAATTAAAATATATTCCTTTGTTGTAGGGAAAAATTGGCTTTTCGCAAAAACTGTAACCATAGAGCTTTCCACCAGCCAAATATGCATGTAGTGATAGCATTATTCTGTTCTTGCTCTACTATGTTATTTTGCCAGGATATTCCATGTGCTGACCCGTTTTCGGGCTGCAACGTATTATGTTGCATACTTTTCAAACGAGGAGTAAGGTTCGTTAGGTCATTGCCGTGCATCTCAGCTATGCCGTTGGAGTTGATGGACTCACTTTATCTTCCAACCCTTCCGTTGTTATCGTATTAGATGGCCTTAAGCCATATTTATTGTAATAAGTTCTCTTTTGAGACATTCGATGTAATAAGTGTGTGATTGCTACTCTGTTATAAATCCTCGATTACTGTGTGTGTCAGCATTACTGATCCAGGGATGACACTGAAACACAGAGACTTGACCGTTTGAGGTCGGGTCACTACACCTTGAATATAGGCCATGGGATGCAAGGTGAACTCGCTCCTCTCCGAACCTTCACTTTCCACATATGAGACATGCCTACTACCTCAAATATATGTGCTATGCATGACCAGGAACAAAGAGGAGGACCATGGACAAGACGGCGAGGACACCAAGCACACGGAACAAGAGGAAGAGCTGCCAGGAAGCATCAGCTCCCGGACATCCGATAGTCACCGGACGTCCGACGTCTGGAGTCCCCAGCAGCCAGATGGAACAGCCGATGAAAGCTACAATGGCCGGACGACTGACCAAGGCCGGACGTCCGACGACCATCAGCCACCGGATGACCGACAACGTCTGGAAATCTGATGATGGCTATCCCGAGCCAAAACATCGGACGTCCAACAAGTACCGGACGACTGGACCCTCGCGATTCACCGGACGTCCGGTACCTATCAGACGGCCGACGCCTGTCTACGCGCAGAGTAACGGGCCGATGCCCATGTATCCTCACTTACCCCTTCATGGACCTAGACTATATATACTCCTCCACCTCCACCATTTATGGGTTAGAGTTGTGATAGCTCATATTAGAGATAGAGCCTCGCTCATCCACATCAGATCTACTCCACGAGAGAGACTGCAGCCCCTCTACAGAGAAGATCCACGTTGGATTCAAGACCTCCTCACAGAGGAGACCATAAGGACTTCCTCACGGAGAAGAACCGGTTACCCTTTGTATCGTCGCTTGTTGATATTGGATCGTGTATCTCTCTTTGTGTTTCGAGGATCTAGCACATGTGTGATCGTTCTTGTTGATATGAGTGATTCTCTCGTGTTTCCCCTCGTATTTCCCCTTGTATTTCCCCTCGTGTTCTTTGTGTTCTTCGCGGGATCCGCTCCTTTCGTGAAAGATCGGCCGTATAGGGTTCCATCCTACATCTTCTTGGTATCATGAGCCACGTTGATCACGATTTCGGAGCCTTCCCTCTTCGTTTTCTAGCTTGATTTTGTTCTGTTCTTCCCCAATTTCGAAAATCCCCACCAAAAATAGCCCCAATTTTTTTTGTGATTTGTTGGTTTGACGAAGTTTTGTTGATTTTGATCCATGGATTTGCTTGGTTTCAAGTGGATCTAGCGTCTCCCCAAGTTTCCCCATCTTTCACCCATGAAGTCTCATCAATTTTGACCCCAAAATCTCCATTCTCCGCCCAAAATCGTGTCCCGGATCTCAAATTCCGCGTTGACCCCGACCCACCGGACGACCGACCTTTTACGGACGTCCGGTACCCCTAGAATGACCGGATGTCCGACCTTTTCCGGACATCCGGAACCCCTAACCCGAGCCAAATTTATGGATTTCCGAGCCCCCCGGATGTCCGGCCCCCGGACATCCGTCCTTATTCGAACGTCCGTAACCTGTAGATATCACCTTTGGCTGATTTTTGTTTCGGCCATAACTAATTCATCCGGAGTCTGATTTTCGCGTTCTTTAGCTTGTTGAGAAGCTCTTGACATCCCCCTTCCCACAAAAATACCACCAACATCATTTGACTCCATAAAATTTTGACAATTTTGGCATCTTTGCCTAGGGCTTTCACCACATCATCCGCTACACTGCCACTGACTTCCGCAACCTAACCAATTTTTTCCCCTTCGCATATGTGGTTGTTTGAGTTGTGATTTGAGTCTCCTAAGGTGTCTAGGCTACTTAGGGATGGTTGCTTCCTCATCAACCACCACCACCACTACCGCATAGGCTTACCCACCATACACTTCCACCCCCCCAACTTAACCCAATTTTGTTTGTGTTGTGAGTTGTGTCTCCTAAGGTGTTTCGGCTACTTAGGGACCATGCTTCCAACTCCGACACCGTGTATAGTCCACAACTCTACCCTCCATTTACGCAATCCCATTGAGCTCCCGCTACCACCATTTGACATTTGACATTTGAGATTTTGAGTTCGTGGTTTTTCCGTTTCCTAAGGTGTTTCGGCTACTTAGGGACGAGTCTCCATCATCTTGGTATCCCCATCAAGATCACCGCCACTGATCATCACCACAGACGGTAACCTCCATATCATCTTGGTATCGTGGTATACCTCCATTGTATATTACCTTGCCATTGCATTGATAACCCCTAGCCCATTTTGCGTTACTTGCCTATTGAGACTAGCCATTTGAGTATTGACCACGGCGTTACTTGTGCACATTAGTGATCTACACCATACATTGCATACATACCATACCATATCGGTATCATCTTGGTATCATATCATCCTTTGTGCCACAAGTTTGTTCCCGCGTATATATAATCGCTATCTTGGTTTATGCATGCCAAAGTGGCCATACAAAAAAAGAATAAGCTTTTAAGAAAAAGAAAAAGAGTGAACAAAGAGCTTGTAAGCAAGTACCATAGCATCATACCACATTGCACATAAGATTGTCATATCCGATCATCTTAGATCATACCACCAGAACATCATACACATAGCATACTTGGGATAGAAAGTTCATACATTTTGCATCTTATAGGTTGTGCACAAGTGTCGTATCAGCCTATTGAGCAATCGTGCTAGCGTCTCTCTTGAATTGTGCAACACGAGTGTTTTCCGTGGATTCCACATTTTGTGCTCATCCTTGGTTGCACGACCCCATTTATCTATCCGTGTGTGCGTTTCCGTGTGCCATTCATTGCTATTGGTCTACTTGTTTCACTTGCGAATTTGTGAATCTCTTTCAACATTATTGACTCTTGCTGACATTTTGCATCAAATCTTTGTGCCACTATCCTCACCGAGCTCCACCATAAGCCATATTTGTGTAGGTGTGAGAAACCGACAAGAATTGGTACCAATTGTGTTGTTTCCTTGTTACATCACTGAGTGATCATTGATCCATTTTTGACATCGGTCATGGTACATTTGGTATAGTTCTTCTCTTTCTCCCACTCATATTTTCTCGAGTATTGTGATGGATAGGCAAGTCATTTCATCTCCGGTCTTCCACAACAACGACGGCGCGAACAACTACATCACCAAAGTGTCAATCTTCGATCTACAACGAAAAGTGCAAGCCGCACAATCAAGATTGAGAGAGCGCATCAAGAACCTCTCCATCGACATTCGTCACTCCGAAGCGAGGAAAAGGGACTACATTGACAACAAGCTCTCCGCACAAAAGGAGGAGAAAGATGCAAGGATGGAGGAGATTCGAACCTTGTTGATCAACTGTTCTTCCCATTCATCATCCTCAAGGTGGCGACGTTCAAGTCACAAGTCTTCGGAGCGCAAAAATGATGCAAGCGCAAGTCGTCCATGTCCACATCTCCATGGCGACCACCATCACGTTCGTGATCCATCTCATCATGAAGGGAAAGTCACCTCCAAGCATCATGTGCACGACGACGACGAACGCCATCGAGCTCAAGCATGACAACGACTCCATCATCATGAAGATGCTCGAGATTCGCCTACCTACAAGTCCCAACAAGCTCTACATCAAGCTATGTCCAAGCTTCATGAGAAAAAGAGAAGACCGCGAGACAAGCACCACCAAGATGGAGTTATGACTACCACCACCACTTCAGCATCTTCGCCAAGTGTTATCAAGGCATCTTCGCCAAGTGTTATCAAGGCATCTTCGCCTTTGGATGTACGACCTCTTCGCCTACTTCCCATGAGTTCGCCTACATCGACATCTTCACCAACGAGGCGCCCACCTACGAGCGAGGGCGACACTTCCATCTTCGGAAGCCCCCCAAGGAAGATGGCCGAGCATGGGAAATTCCCTTCGGTCATGGAGACGAGCTACGAGGTGCCACATCATATGGGCCTCCAACAACAAGACGGCGACAAGAAGGTCGAGCAAGGGCCATCCCCTTCGACCACAGCGACGAGCATGAACCTCTTCAACAACATGAAGACGACGCCTATATTAGACTCATACTCCAAGTCAAACTACAAGACCGCACATGAGACCTTATCTTTGGTCTTAGAGGAGAGTTATGATGTGCCATCTTCGGCCTTCATCCACGGCTACGACCACGACATGATTGAGCATGGAGACATTTGCACCTACATATCTCCGACACCCACATATGACGAGATGCCCCAATTGCCATGTGAGGAGAGCCACCACCACATGAGTGACTCCACCATATGTGACATTGAGAGCATTTCCTATGAGAGGATGAGTGTGACCACCACTAGCCCCACACTTGAGAGCATGCCACACATTTTGTGTGAGGTTGAGAGCCATTTGAGTGACTCCACCAACCATATGAGTGAGAGCATCCAAGAGGGAGTGAGTGAGCCACAACACTTAGTGAGTGAGGTAGTTGAGATGGCATGTGAGGACACTTTGATTTCTAATGACTTAACCTCTACTCCTAGTGCGTTTTCTTCTTTGGTGCTAGGTCTCCTACATGATGACATGCCTATCCTCGACGAGTCCATATCTCCAATGGAGATGACGATGGCCATGGTGGACAATGATGCACCCCCACATGGTTCCATCAAGATGAAGATGACCATGACTTGGTCTTCGACACCTCATGTACAATACATGAGCGATGCTCTAAAGGTAACATAGGTAATGGTGCTTCTCTTGTCCCACTAGTGGACTATCTCACCAATGATTGCTTGCATGATGTTGATCCACCTATTCCCATGCTTCATGCTAGTGCGACTTCTTCATGTCATGACTTACCTATTTATGATGAATATGATGATGAGCATGTTGAACTGCCTAGTTGTGATGCTATGCTCCATAGGATATCATGTGAAAATTCTATTGGTCACATCATGTTTGATAATCCTTTGAACTTGTCATATGCTATGAGTGAGATCTCCCATATTACATCATTTCAATTTCAACATAGTAGCTATGCATGCCCCATTGAAATAAATCCCATTTGCACTTATGGCATAGATGATGAGATGATGGTCATTGGCTTTTGTTTTTCATGTGATGATATTGCCATGCTTCCTTTACATGATTTGCGCAATTCATCTACTATGCCATGCCATGATCACAATGTTCCAACTATGCATTGTTTTGGATGTTGTCAATATTCTCCATGTGATGTTTCCATTAATTCTCATGAGGAGACCCCCATAGTTTCCTCATACATATATATTAGGAGATTTTGATGCATCCCATACTTTGCATGATTCCCATAATTTCTTGCACAATATACATTCCATGAATAACAATGCTCTACAATTTCTCATGATGCATTACATAATTTGAGTCTCCATTATGCTATACATAATAACAAACCTCTCATGATGGATGACATGTTTCTATATCACACATCTCATTTATTTGAGCATTGACTATTTTGTGCTAACCAACACATGCACATGCGCACCATGATGGATGATGTGTACATCTACCACGCACACACAATTTTCCCTTTGTCTTTATCTTGTGTAGGTACTCATGTATACTCGTCAACCTCTCAATCCCAAGAGTTGACGAAACGAGCTGTTGAGAGCAGCGATGACTTGGGATCCCGTGGACTATCCTTACCACCATTCCCTTTGTGCAAGGACTACGCGCATCTCTTTTACTTGGCTCTCACAAGGCTATGGGCTATATATATCACTTGTTACTTTATGCCCATTGTATCTTGTTCACTTTGCATGTTATGCCTCTTTACATGATTTTGCCATCCAATTGTGACCCTTGCTTGCATCTACCCATGATTCCCAACTATGATACTCCTATGTGTATTTGCATGCTCGGTGGAGAACCGTGTTGCTATTGCCATGTTTATCATGTGCCTCATGCTATTGTTGCTTGTTGTGTTGGGAGAGTCATGTTGTCCCATTGATATTTACATATGGCCTCTCGCCAATACATTGATGATATTTTGCTCATATCTTGCCTTCATGCTTGTGATATGTCTTGTGCATTATTCATGACCACCATTTGCACACATGGCATGCTTGACATGATTCCCTATAGTATGTTGCATCTTCACACAACTATCTCACACCACTTGATTGCTATGATTGCTTGCTTTGTTGCATCACCCATGTTCCTTTCTTACTCGCTTTCTTGGGTTGATGACATATATATTCATGCCTCTCACATGATACATCTTGTTCATTGTCGGTTGCCCCCAATTGTTGCATGTATGATTATTGATCTTGGAGACTTGGAAACTTTACTTGTGATGCATGCTTGCTTGATTGCGCCTATTATACTTGGTTGTTCTCACATCATATGCCTCCATACTATGAAATGCTCCCTTTTCCTTCATTGTGATGAGCATGATGCATACACTTGTTGGGTATTTTACCACACGAATGATAAGTTTTGCATCTCCGCTAACCTCATTTGTTTTTTCGAGTGTTTGTCATGTTCTTTCATTTTGAAGGATTCACAAGGTGATACCATCATGAGACAATTTGATCATGTGAAGGCATACACGATGTGCAACACCAACATTTGCGAGAATCTCCTAAAGGTGAACTCCTTCCCTTTGAGCCACCCTCAAATATGCATATTGGATGGGTCACTCTTTCATTGTTGTTTCCTTCTTGTAGTCTACACGGTACATCTCGCAAACGGAGGAGCGACATTGAAGATTGGCTCTATGGACCTACACATTGAGGAGCGCTCGGACTTATTGGATGCACTTTGAAACCTATAGCATGCCACAACATCGAGCATTGGTACACCAACACCTCCATATTCGTTGATTGTTCTCACACATGTCATGCTCGATGGACATATCATACACATGACAAATTTGCATCTTATGCATGGATTGACTCACATTATGATTTCCTTGTTGCATCTTGTATTCCCATGTCATCTATGATATATGACCCTGTGCACTTCCTTAGCAAATTTGTTGTGATCTTTCTTGATGGCATCTTCATACATCATGATCATATTGCCTACCATCAATTGCATGGTAACATATCCATATTGAGCGTCCATTGCCATATTCATGCTATTGATAAACCATCTCACTATGACATCATTTTGCATTGTGATTACATTGATCATAATCACAATACATTTGTGTGCACAATGAATGCATTTGCTCCCATGAATGCTTTGCATATCATTCTAGATCATCTTGCTAAGATTCATGTGCTTTGTCACGAACAATCTTGCCTCACGGACTCATTCTTACATGATGGACACTTTGTGTGCGCTAACCATTGTATTTTTGAGTGTTGTTTGTGTTTGCTCTTTTTGCATGTATACTCCTCCGGCGACACCTTGGAATACATGGATTGCGCCATGACTTCCACTTCGTCTAACTACAAGTCCGTCCACAACAACCATTTCCATGGTGATGAGGATCACGATCCGAGGTCGGATCTTTCCCAAGGGGGGGGAGATGATGCGAAGCATCCCACGTTCATCCCCATGTACACTCCGACTACTCTCCAAACCCCAAGAGGACATATGACGAGACCTCGAATATATGCCATGGGACGCAAGGTGAACTCGCTCCTCTCCGAACCGTCACTTTCCACATATGAGACATGGCCACTACCTAAAATATATGTGCTATGCATGACCAGGAACAAAGAGGAAGACCATGGACAAGACAGCGAGGACACCAAGCGCACAGAACAAGAGGAAGAGATGCCAAGAAGCATCAGCTCCCGGACGTCCGACAGTCACCGGACGTCCGACGCCTGGAGTCCCCACCACCCAGATGGAACAGCCGATGAAAGCTACAGCGGCCGGACGACCGACCAAGGCCGGACGTCTGACGACCATCAGCCACCGGACGACCGACAACATCCGGAAATCCGACGATGGCTATCCCAAGCCAAAACACCAAACGTATGACAAGTACCGGACGACTGGACCCTCGCGAGCCTCCGGACGTCCGTACCTGTCGGACGACCGATGCCTGTCTGCGTGCAGAGTAACGGGCCGAGGCCCATGTATCCTCACTTACCCCTTCGTGTCCCTAGACTATATATACTCCTCCACCTCCACCATTTGAGGGTTAGCGTTGTGATAGCTCATATTAGAGATAGAGCCTCGCTCATCCACATCAGATCTACTCCACGAGAGAGACTGTGGCCCCTCTATGGAGAAGATCCACGTTGGATTCAAGACCTCCTCACGGAGAAGACCATCAAGACCTCCTCACGGAGAAGAACCAGTTACCCTTTGTATCGTCCCTTGTTGATTTTGGATTGTGTATCTCTCTTTGTGTTACGAGGATCTAGCACATGTGTGATCTTTCTTGTTGGTATGAGTGATTCTCTCGTGTTTCCCCTCGTATTTCCCCTCGTGTTCTTCGTGCTCTTCGCGGGATCCACTCGTTTCGTGAAAGATCGGCCGTGTAGGGTTCCACCCTACATCAGAAAACCCATTTATCCTAACCAAGCATGATTAAGAACTAGGAAATATAACACTTGTATATATTTCTCATGTATTAAGTGCAGCCAAATTCGATTTATTCCTGAAATGCACAACAATACAAAATTCTACCCATGATAATTGGACATTGCATTGCATAATTGAACCAAGAAGTTAATTAAACATCACAACAAATGAACCAAACATTAACTGCACATTGCACAATATAACATACTCCTAATAGAAGATCAGACAGTTAACCAAACAGTTAACTACAGCCAATTGTAGCAATTGTATTTGTTTCTCATGTATTTACTACAACCAAATTCAATTTATTCCTCACATGGTATACAATAACAAAATGCACTCACAACTATTGAACATCGCATTGCAGAATTGAACCAAACAGTTAACTAAACACCACAACATAAATGAACCAAACGTTAACTGAGCACCACATTGCACAATGTATAACCAAACCAAGCATGCTTGACAACTTGGAAATATAGCAGTTGTTTTCGTTTCTCATGTATTTTCTAAAGATAAATATGATTTATTTCTCACATGGAAGACAATACAAAATTGCATCCTGAAGAATTGAACATCACATTTGCATAATTGAACCAAACAGTTAACTGAAGAGGACAACTAATTAACAAAATAGTTAATAAGTGGGCACCACACTGCACGACATATAGAACATTTACATGTAGTGACCCGACCTCAAATAGTCAAGTCTCTATGCTTTAGTGTCATCCCAGGATCGGTAATGCTGACACACACAGTACTCGAGGATTTATAGCAGAGTAGCAATCACACACTTATTACATCGAAGGTCTCCATAGAGAACTTATTACAATAAATATGGCTTAAGGCAATCTAATACGATAACAGCGGAAGGCTTGGAAGATAAAGTGAGTCCATCAACTCCAACGGCATAGCTGAGCTGCATGGCAACGACCTAACGAACCTTACTCCTCTTCTGTAAAGTCTGCAACATAATACGTTGCAGCCTGAAAACGGGTCAGCACATGGAATATGCTAGCAAAGTAACACAGTAGAGCAAGAACAGAATAATACTATCACTACATGCATATTTGGCTCGTGGAAAGCTCTATGGTTATAGTTTTGCGTAAAGCCAATTTTACCTACAACAAAGGAATATATTTTAATTTAACTATCATGGTAGTTGAAACATCATTGAGAAACTTCCTCTAACTCAATCCCAATTAAGGTAATTATCAACCCAACAATTTTAATTTAAGAGTGATGAGATACTTAAGATACTCCAAGTACTAGATACTCAAGATGTCCATAACCGGGGACACGGCTAACCATGATTAGTTTGTACACTCTGCAGAGGTTTGCGCACTTTTCCCAACAAGACTCGATCGCCTCCATTGAATTTCTCGCACTACATGGTGTTTGAGAAACGGATGACCGAGACACAGTCTTTCAGAAACATTAACTCTCTACTCCGGGCAGACCATACCAAACCTACAACCCACTACCTGCTGATCCACCTCTTCAAGAGCTTCATGTAACTTACTTAACTATGATAGAGCCCATAATAGCTTGTGGCTGCACACGGAAGTTTCTAGCATGAATAATCTCAGTTCCCTTTGAGCCTGGGTGGCGGTCCATAGGAAGATCACATGGGTACTCCGGGATTTCCAAAAGTACAGGCAACACTGGGTACTCCAGGTGCCTCAATCCACCCAGATGTGTATTTAAGTTGCCACCTTAAGTTGAACAATTAATTAACAATCTCACATCTATCATGGACTTCACTCATCCAAACCACGTCTACGAGCATAGCGTAGCAATATAAGCAACACGTAGAAGTAACTCCTAAGGGTTTGAATGTAACAGGGCAATAGGTTCTACCACATCAACTACTTCCCAACCCACATGTTAATAACATCCTACCCATGCAATGTTTGGGGATTAGAACTAATGCATAAAAACTGGGTGATAAAGGGGTACGATCAAAGTGTTACTTGCCTTGCTGACGATCCGCGTAACCTAGAGACTCTAAATAACACGCTTAGCACTCCGGGAATTCTATCGCAAACAAACAATAGCATACATAAGCACTCAAGCAAAGAAACATGGGTAAAACTCAAATAAGAAGATCTAACCAGAAAGTTCAACTTAAGAACTCCGGTTTGCAAAAAGAATCAAATCGAACGGAGCAACGAAACTCAAACGGTGAAAGAAACAAGATCCGTTTACTAATCTGGACCAAGGTCAAATTTTACAGTGGCAAAAGCTTGTTCAAGTTGGTTAAATGAAAAGAGGGTCTCGAGTCGAAGATCTAGGCGCTTGAATCGCATGATTCCGACAAACGAGCGAAAAGATAAACTAGAATGAAAATCGGATCAGAAATCGCGATCAGAAATAATCGCGAATAAAATCCGATTAAAGAAAGCCGACGAACAGGCTAACGAATGAGCGTTCGCTGTCAGTGGCTAAACGGTGAAAACCATTCGTAAAAACGAATTTACGAACGAATGTCCGCTAAATAACTAAACCGAAAAAACAAAACCAATCTACTAAAAAAATTAAAACCGCGGGTCCTAAAAAACCGATCGGTTTTTCCGTAGAAAACCGACAGCGGCGGCGGCGGTTACCGGCAGCGGCAGAACGGCGGCGGCGGCGTGCGGCTCCAACAATGGGGCGGCGAGTCGACGTGCGGCTCCGGTGGCGCGTGCGGCGGCGGCGGCTCGGGCGGCTAGGGCAGCTAGGGTTCTGGCGGGGGTGCGGGGTGGGCTAAGGGGCGGCTCCGCCGGCTTATAAGGCCGGCCGGGCCGAGAGTCCTAGACGGACACGGCCCGGTTAGGTCGGATCGCGTTTTTTTAAAACAATTCGGACGTGCAGAAAAAGAAAGAAAAGAAATACTAAACGGACTCCAAAAATCCCGAAATAAATTTTCCCCGTCCTCTAAAAATAAGCCGGACAAGGTGAAAATTTATTTGGGCCTAAAATGCAATTTTGAAAAACGCATATTTTCCTAATTCATATAAAATAGCAATGAAACTCTAAATAAAGAACTTATTTGATTTTAATATTAAATCTCTGGTATTTCTTTATTTTGAGGAAGTCATTTTATCCTCTCTCTTTTATTTTTCTATAAAAGAAATATTTGAGAGAAATAAAATTAAAATCAAGCGATCCTCTTTTCATAATTCAAGAAAAGCTCAAATATGAAAATAATGAAATCCCCAACTCTCTCCGTGGGTCCTTGAGTTTCTTAGAATTTCTAGGATCAACCAAAATGCAATAAAATATGATATGCAATGATGATCTAATGCCTAACATTCCAAATTGAAAATTTGGGATGTTACAATACAGTAGAGCAACCGATTGCATGGTAAAATGAGATAGCACAATTCACTAGAATTTGTGAAGGAAAGGCAGGAGCAGCACACGCAACGGGTAAACCGAGCATGCTTAACTGGCATATCTAGCAAATGGCAAGGTGCTCCTCCAAGATCTGGGGGCCGGCATGAATGGCAGCCATCGCGACCTCATCCTTTTGTGCGGCCACTATTTGCTTCTCCGCTGCCAAATGCTCCTTGAGATCCTGGCTATATTGCATGCACCATGGCTTAGGGAGGCACTTATTTGGTGGAGGGGTCGGTGATTTGGGTGGCATGTGGGATGTGGAAGGAGGAGGAAGATGGGGGTCGGGTGTGGATTACCTGCCTGGATAGGCAAGGCCGAGTAGCGTGAAGGAGGGTCGTCGGCGAGGAGGTGGCGCTGCAAGCAAGGGGTGAAGGTTTCAACTTGGAAAGGAAGGCGGAAATAGGGGAAATGTGGCTTTTGGTAAGGGGGAGGGGGCGGGAAGGTAGATATTTCCGCGGAAGCCGAAAATTTGGAATCGCTTCGGCGAAAAAACTAGTGCACAAAGTGTCATCAGACACGGTCCCTTATTCAGAACTGTGTACGATATGTGAACATCACAAATGATTCGGATAGCTTAACCCGTGTGTGACGAGTTTGAACGTCAAAAATTTTGGTTCAAATTTCCATGGTTATAGTGGTCATCCACGTCATTGCATAATTTGGGTACACAAAGGAGACTATAGCACACCCACACTTCTTAATCGAGCAAGTTTAGCAATTAAACAGAGCTAGTTGACCTAAAAATTACTCTAACAAATTAAATACTGGTGCTCTTAATTAAACAAAACAAAGATTACTACTACGGTCGGTGCTCGTCAATCTCCACCACCGCCTCCATGTCCAGCTCACGCCCGATGGTCTCCTGGGGAAGGGGCTCCATGGCATCAATTGCACCATACTCCGCAAGCATCTCTCCATCCGCATCCGCCATATCTTTGGAATAGGCCGCCACGGGCTAGGCGTGAGCGGCTGCGATTTGGGCTTTGGCGGGCTTCGTCGTGGCAAGGTATGACGTGTACGAATGAACGACTGCTCGAGCTCTCTCATCGATTGCCAACTCTTCGGCCATGGGTTGCCAACCGTTGTCGGAGAAGCTTCGTTCGATTTGTGCGGTGACCGCCACGAGCTGGGCGTGGATGGCCTCGACATGGTCATGGGCAGCCTCCATTAGGGCTAAGGCTGCCGCTGCGGAACGGACAACTGCCATGCCACTCTCGCCAGTTGCTATCCCCGAGGTGATGCTGCATGCTCCCGCTGCGTGAGAAGCAATAGCGGCCGTTTGGGCTGCCTTGGCCGCCCGGACACAGATTGCTGTCGCCCTCACGAAGCTTGTTGGCATGCGCCTGGCGGCTGCAGCCATGCTCTCATGGAGTGGGCCGCCGAAGTTGCCCTCACGATGCGGGTCCACATCACCATCTTTCACTGGCGATGATTGAAAAGTGAAATGATATTTTGAGGAGCGGGCTTGTGTGCTTGACACTCCGACGGTGCTCAAAGATATTTTGTGCTCCTTCTCACACGGTTGGTGATAATAAACTGTGTGCGATCTACTTGATTTTTCATCTTGATTTGAATAATGTAATGGGGTCACAGCAGCAAAGGATGGTGTTTGAATTGCTAGAACTTTTATCTACAGTGAACATGCAACTATAGGTGTGTCATCAAAAAAGTTGAAAACATTCATGGTTCGTTTGGACGTTTTTATGCATTAACTTGGTTTTGTAGGCATTTCAGGTGCATAATTCAAATTTGCACTACATGCACATGCTCAAGTAAATATAAACTGGTTGAAAAATCAAATATGTGTCCTTGGTTGCATGCTTAGGACCCATGCAAGAAATCGGAATGAATGTCAAACACCCTACCATCGTAACTCGGCCACAAACATTGAGATACTTGGTTTTTAAATTGTAGTAAATCCAAAACTCATCTGAAATTCATGAAACTTGGCATGCTATCATGCAGCGGAATCAACATGCCGTGGTAAATTTTTGTCACATTTGGGGTAGGTTTGGGTATAAGGGTCTCACAAACCAGAGCTTGTCACAACAAGCGTGATGGTTTCGGTAGGGAACGTGCCACCTTTGGGGACGAAACGATATCTGTTGCCTCTTATTGCTTTCAATTTTTTTCTAGTGTCAACATAGAACAATGGGAGTGTTGTGTTTAATTTTGGAATTTTTCGGGGTTCTTTTGGACATTTTTATACATTAACTTGGTCTTGTAGGCATTTAGGTGCATAATTCAAATTTGAACTACATGCACATGCTCCAGTGCTTATAAACTGGTTGAAAATCCAAATCTGTGTCCCTGGTTCCATGCTTAGGTCCCATGCAAGAAATGGGAATGAATTTCAAAAACCCTGCCACCATCCCTCGGCCGCAAACATTGAGTTACCTGGTTTTTAAATTCTAGTAAATCCAAAACTCGTCTGAAATTCATGAAACTTCGCATGCTATCATGGAGCTACATCAACATGCCGTGGCAAAAATTTAGTCCCATTTGGGGTAGGTTTGTAGGGGATCGTAGCAGAAATTTAAAATTTTCTATGCATCACCAAGATCAATCTATGGAGTCATCTAGCAATGAGAGGGAGAAAGAGAGGAGTGCATCTACATACCCTTGTAGATCGCGGGCAGAAGCGTTCAAGAGAATGGGGTTGATGGAGTCGTACTCGTCGTGATCCAAATCACCGATGATCCTAGTGTCGAACGGACGGCACCTCCGTGTTCAATACACATACGAAGCGGAGATGTCTCCTCCTTCTTGATCTAGCAAGTGGAAGGAGAACTTGATGGAGATCCAGTAGCACGACTGTGTGGTGGTGAAAGAAGCGGGATTCCAGCAGGGCTTCGCCAAGCGCTACTAGAGGAGGAAGAGGTGTCATGGGAGGGAGAGGGAGGCGCCAGGGCTTAGAGTGCGGCTTCCCTCCCTCCTCTCCACTATATATAGGGGCTAGGGGGGCGCATGCCCCCTTGGAGATCCCATCTAGAGGGGGGCGGTCCCTTGGGGGGCAACGGCCTCCTAGGGTTCCCAACCCTAGGCGCCTTGGGCCCTTGGGTGGGGCACACCATCCCACCAGGGGCTGGTTACCACGCCACATCAGCCCATGGGGCCCTCCGGGATAGGTGGCCCCACCCGGTGGACCCCCGGGATCCTTCCGGTGGTCCCGGTACAATACCGGTGACTCCCGAAACTCTCCCGGTGGCCGAAACGGGACTTCCTATATATAAATCTTTACATCTGGACCATTCCGGAACTCCTCGTGACGTCCGGGATTTCATCCGGGACTCCGAACAACTTTCGGTTAACATCATACAAATATCTCCACAACTCTAGCGTTACCGAACCTTAAGTGTGTAGACCCTACGGGTTCGGGAGACACGTAGACATGACCGAGACAACTCTCCGGTCAATAACCAACAGCGGGATCTAGATACCCATGTTGGCTCCCACATGCTCCACTATAATCTCATCGGATGAACCACGATTTCGAGGATTCAATCAATCCCGTATACAATTCCCTTTGTCAATCGGTATGTTACTTGCCCGAGATTCGATCGTCGGTATCCCAATACCTCTTTCAATCTCGTTACCAGCAAGTCACTTTACTCATTCCGTAACACATCATCCCATGACCAACCCTTAGTCACATTGAGCTCATGATGATGATGTCTTACCGAGTGGGCCCAGAGATACCTCTCCGTCATACAGAGTGACAAATCCCAGTCTCGATTCGTGCCAACCCAACAGACACTTTCGGAGATACCTGTAGTGCACCTTTATAGCCACCCAGTTACGTTGTGACGTTTGGCACACCCAAAGTATTCCTATAGTATCTGGGAGTTGCACAATCTCATGGTCTAAGCAAAAGATACTTGACATTAGAAAAGCTTTAGCAAACGAACTACACGATCTTATGCTATGCTTAGGATTGGGTCTTGTCCATCACATCATTCTCCTAATGATGTGATCCCGTTATCAATGACATCCAATGTCCATGGTCAGGAAACCATGACCATCTATTGATCAACAAGGTAGTCAACTAGACGCTTACTAGGGACATGTTGTGGTCTATGTATTCACAAATGTATTACGGTTTCCAGTTAATACAATTATAGCATGAACAATAGACAATTATCATGAACAAGGAAATACAATAATAACCATTTTATTATTGCCTCTAGGGCATATTTCCAACAGTCTCCCACTTGCACTAGAGTCAATAATCTAGTTCACATCACTATGTGATTGTAATGAATCCAACACCCATGGGGTATGTTCAAATCTCGCTTGTGAGAGAGGTTTATTAGTAAATGGGACTGAACCTTTCAGATCCATGTGTGCTTTAAAAATCTCCATGTCATATTGTAGATGCAGCTACCACACGCTACTTTGAGGTATTCCAAATAACTACTCTATTATACGAATCCGGTTTACTACTCAGAGTCATCCGGATTAGTGTCAAAGTTTGCATCGATGTAACCCTTTACAACGAACTCTTTTACCACCTCCATAATCGAGAAAATTCCTTAGTCCACTAGTTACTAAGGATAAGTTCGACCGCTATCATGTGATCCATTCCTGGATCACTCCTGTACCCCTTGACTGACTCATGACAAGGCACACTTCAGGTGTGGTACACAGCATAGCATACTGTAGAGCCTACGTCTAAAGCATAGGGGACGACCTTCGTCCTTTCTCTCTCTTCTGCCGTGGTCAGGTCTTGAGTCTTACTCTATGCTCACACCTTGTAATACAGCTAAGTACTCCTTCTTTGCTGATCTATTTTGAACTCCTTCAAAATCTTGTCATGGTATGTATTCATTTGAAAGTACTATTAAGCGTTTTTGATCTATCCTTATAGATCTTGATGCTCAATGTTCAAGTAGCTTAATCCAGGTTTTCCATTGAAAACACTTTTCAAATAACCCTGTATTCTTTCCAGATATTCTACATCATTTCTGATCAATAATATGTTAACAACATATACTCATCAAAAATTCTATAGTGCTCCTACTCACTTCTTTGGAAATACAAGTTTCTCATACAAGTTTCTCATCAAAGCATACATTCCAACTCCGAGATGCTTACTCCAGTCCTTAGAAGGATTGCTGGAGCTTTGCATACTTGTCAGCATCTTTCAAGATTGACAAAACCTTCTGGTTGTATCTCATACAACCTTTCCTCAAGAAAATCGTCGAGGAAACAATGTTTTGACATCCTATCTGCAAGATTTCATAAATAATGCAGTAACTGCTAACATAATTCCAACAGACTCTTAGCATTGCTACGAGTGAGAAAGTCTCTTCGTAGTCAACTCCTTGAACTTGTCGAGAAACATCTTAACGACAAGTCGAGCTTTCTTAATGGTGACACTTACCATCATTGTCCGTCTTCCTTTTAAAATCCATTTGCACCCAACAGCCTTACGACCATCAAGTGGTTCTTTCAAAGACTATACTTTATTTTATACATGGATCCTCTCTCAGATTTTATGACCTCGAGCCATTCGTCGGAATCCGGGCCCGCCATCGCTTCTCCATAGCTCGTAGGTTCATTGTTGTCTAGCAACATGACTTCCAAGACAGGATTACGTACCTCTCTGAAGTAGTATGCATCCTTGTCGACCTATGAGGTTTGGTAGTGACTTGATCCGAAGTTTCATGATCACTATCATAAGCTTCCACTTCAATTGGTGTATGTGCCACACGAACAACTTCCTGTGCCCTGCTACAAACTAGTTGAAGTGACGGTTCAATAACCTTATCAAGTCTCCATCATCCTCCCACTCAATTTTTTCGAGAGAAACTTTTCCTCAAGAAAGGACCCGTTTCTAGAAACAATCACTTTGCTTCCGGATCTGAAATAGGAGTTATAGCCAACTGTTTTGGGTATTCTATGAAGATGCATTTATCCGCTTTGGGTTCGAGCTTATCAGCCTGAAACTTTTTCACATAAGCGTCGCAGCCCCAAACTTTTAAGAAACGACAACTTAGGTTTCTCTAAACCATAGTTCATACGGTGTCGTCTCAACGGAATTGCGTGGTGCCCTATTTAAAGTGAATGCGGTTGCCTCTAATGCCTAACCCATAAACGATAGTGCTAATTCGATAAGAGACATCATGGTATGCACCATATCCAATAGGGTGCAATTATGATGTTCGGACACACCATCACACTATGGTGTTCCAGGCGGTATTAGTTGTGAAACAATTTCCACCATGTCTTAATTGTGTGCCAAACTCGTAATTCAGATATTCATCTCTATGATCATATCATAGACATTTTATCCTCTTGTCACGACGATCTTCACTCTGAAATTACTTAAACCTTTCAATAATTCATACTTGTGTTTCATCAAGTAAATATACTCAGCATCTACTCAAATCATCTGTGAAGTAAGAACATAACGATATCCACTGAGTGCCTTAGCACTCATTGGACTTCACACATCAAAATGTATTACTTCCAACAAGTTGCTTTCTTGTTCCATCTTACTGAAAACAAGGTCTTTCAGGCATCTTGCCCATGTGGTATGATTTGCATGTCTCAAGTGATTCAAAAATCAAGTGAGTCCAAACGATCCATCTGTATGGAGTTTCTTCATGCATATCTACCAATAGACATGGTTCGCATGTCTCAATCTTTTCAAAACGATTGAGTCCAAAGATTCGTCAACATGGAGCTTCTTCATGCGTTTTATACCAACATGACTCAAATGGCAGTGCCACAAGTATGTGGTACTATCATTACTATCTTATATCTTTTGGCATGAACATGTGTATCACTACAATCGAGATTCAATAAACCATTCATTTTAGGTGCAAGACCATTGAAGGTATTATTCAAATAAACAGAGTAACCATTATTCTCCTTAAATTTATAATCGTATGGTGATAAACATAATCCAATCATGTCTATGCTCAACGCAAACACCAAATAACAATTATTTCGGTTTAACACCAATCCCGATGGTAGAGGGAGTGTGCGATGTTTGATCACATCAACCTTGGAAACACTTCCAACACATATCTTCATCTCACCTTTAGCTAGTCTCTGCAGCCTTTTATTTTGAGTTACTAACACTTAGCAACCGAACCGGTATTTATTACCCTGCTGCTACTAGGAGTACTAGTAAAGTACACAATAATATAACGTATATTCAAAATACTTCTGTCGACCTTGCTAGCCTTTTCATCTACCAAGTATCTAGGGTAGTTCTGCTTCAGTGACCGTTCCCCTCATTACAGAAGCACTTAGTCTCGGGTTTGGTTCAACCTTGGGTTTCATCACTAGAGCAGCAACTAATTTGCTGTCTCATGAAGTATCCCTTCTTTCCCTTGACCTTCTTGAAACTAGTGGTTTAACCATCAACAATTGATGTTCCTACTTGATTTCTACTTTCACGGTGTCAAACATCGCGAGTTTCTCAAGGATCATCATGTCTATCCCTGATATGTTATAGTTCATCACGAAGCTCCAATATCTTGGTGGCAGTGACTATGGAGAACCATCACTATCTCATCTGAAAGATCAACTCCCACTCGATTCAAGCGATTGTAGTACTCAGACCATCCGAGCGCATGCTCAACGATTGAGCTTTTCTCCCTTAGTTTGCGGGCTTAAGAAACTTGTCAAAGGTCTCATACCTCTTGACATGGGCACTAGTCTGAAATCCCAATTTCAGTCTTTGGAACATCTCATATGTTTTGCGACGTTTCAAAAACATCTTTGGTGCCACAATTCTAAACCGTTAGCATTACGCACTGAACTATCACGTAGTCATCAAAACATGTATGTTAGATGTTTCCCAACATCTACAGACGACGCTCAAGGTTCAGCACACTGAGCGGTGCATTAAGGACATAATCCTTCTGTGCAGGAACGAGAACAATCCTCAGTTTATGGACCCAGTCCGCATAATTGCTACTGTCAACTCTCAACTAAATTTTCTCTAGGAAAATATCTAAAATAGTACAACCAAAGTGTGAGCTACGACATAATTTGCAAAGACCTTTTGACTATGTTCATGATAATTAAGTTCATCTAATCAAATTATTTAGTGAACTCCCACTTAGATAGACATCCCTCTAGTCATCTAAGTGATACATGATCCGAGTCAACTAGGCCGTGTCCGATCATCACGTGAGACGGACTAGTCATCATCAGTGAACATCTTCATGTTGATCATATCTTCTATATGACTCATGTTCGACCTTTCGGTCTTCCGTGTTCCGAGGCCATGTCTGTACATGCTAGGCTTGTCAAGTCAACCTAAGTGTATTGCGTGTGTAAATCTGGCTTACACCCGTTGTATGCGAACGTTAGAACCTATCACACCCGATCATCACGTGGTGCTTCGGAACAACGGTACTTAGCAATAGTGCACAGTTAGGGGGAGCACTTTCTTGAAATTATTGCGAGGGATCATCTTATTTATGCTACCATCGTTCTAAGCAAATAAGATGTAAAACATGATAAACATCACATGCAATCAAATAGTGACATGATATGGCCAATATCATTTTGCTCCTTTTGATCTCCATCTTCGGGGCGCCATGATCATCATTGTCACCGGCATGACACCATGACCTCCATCATCGTGTCTTCATGAAGTTCTCTCGCCAACTATTACTTCTACTACTATGGCTAACGGTTAGCGATAAGTAAAGTAATTACATGACGTTTATGTTCACACGCAAGTCATAAATAAATTAAGAGAACTCCTATGGCTCTTGCCGGTTGTCATACTCATCGACATGCAAGTCGTTATTCCTATTACAAGAACATGATCAATCTCATACATCACACATATCATTCATCACATCCTTTTGGCCATATCACATCACACGACATATGCTGCAAGAACAAGTTAGACGTCCTCTAATTGTTGTTGCAAGTTTTTTACGTGGCTGCTATAGGTTTCCAGCAAGAACGTTTCTTACCTATGCCAAAACCACAATGTGATATGCCAATTTCTATTTACCCTTCATAAGGACTAAAGTGGGAGAGACAGACACCCGCTAGCCACCTTATGCAGTTAGTGCATGTCAGTCGGTGGAACCAGTCTCACGTAAGCGTACGTGTAAGGTTGGTCCGGGCCGCTTCATCCCATGATGCCACCGAATCGAGATAATACAAGTAACGGCAAGTAAATTGACAAAATCTACGCCCACAACAACTTGTGTTCTACTCGTGCATAGAAACTACGCATAGACCTAGCTCATGATGCCACTGTAGGGGATCGTAGCAGAAATTTAAAATTTCTACGTGTCACCAAGATTAATCTATGGAGTCATCTAGAAACGAGAGAGAGAGGAGTGCATCTACATACCCTTGTAGATCGCGAGCAGAAGCGTTCAAGAGAACGAGGTTGATGGAGTCGTACTCGTCGTGATCCAAATCACTGATGATCCTAGCGCCGAACGGATGGCACCTCCGCGTTCAACACACGTACGAAGCGAAGACGTCTCCTCCTTCTTGATCCAGCAAAGGAAAGGAGAAGTTGATGGAGATCCAGCAGCATGACGGCATGGTGGTGGAAGTAGCGGGATTCCAGCAGGGCTTCGCCAAGCGCTACTTGAGGAGGAAGAGGTGTCACGGGAGGGAGAGGGAGGCGCCAGGGATTAGGGTGCAGCTGCCCTCCCTCCCCTCCACTATATATAGGGGCTAGGGGGGCGCATGCCCCCTAGGGAGATCCCATCTAGAGGGGGCGGCGGCCACTCAGAGGGCAACGGCCCCCTTAGGGTTTCCAACCAGGGGGCGCATGCCCCCTCAGGGGGCAACAGCCCCCTAGGGTTCCCAACCTTAGGCGCCTTGGGCCCTTGGGTGGGGCACAGCCCATGGGGCCCTCCGGGATAGGTGGCCCCACCCAGTGGACGCCCGGGACCCTTCCGGTGGTCCTGGTACAATACCGGTGACCCCCAAAACTCTCCCGATGCCGAAACTGGACTTCCTATATATAAATCTTTACCTCCGGACCATTCCGAAACTCCTCGTGACGTCCGGGATCTCATCCGGGACTCCGAACAACTTTCGGTTAACCGCATACTAATATCTCTACAACTCTAGCGTCACCGAACCTTAAGTGTGTAGACCCTACGGGTTCGGGAGACACGTAGACATGACCGAGACAACTCTCCGGTCAATAGCCAACAGCGGGATCTGGATACCCATGTTGGCTCCCACATGCTCCACGATAATCTCATCGGATGAACCACGATTTCGAGGATTCAATCAATCCCGTATACAATTCTCTTTGTCAATCGGTATGTTACTTGCCCGAGATTCGATCGTCGGTATCCCAATACCTCGTTCAATCTTGTTGCCAGCAAGTCACTTTACTTGTTCTGTAACACATCATCCCATGACCAACCCTTAGTCACATTGAGCTCATTACGATGATGTCTTACCGACTGGGCCCAGAGATACCTCTCCGTCATACGGAGTGACAAATCCCAGTCTCGATTCGTGCCAACCCAACAGACACTTTTGGAGATACCCGTAGTGCACCTTTATATCCACCCAGTTATGTTGTGACGTTTGGCACACCCAAAGTATTCCTACAGTATCCGGGAGTTGCACAATCTCATGGTTTGAGGAAAAGATACTTGACATTATAAAAGCTTTAGCAAACGAACTACACGATCTTGTGCTACGCTTAGGACTGGGTCTTGTCCATCACATCATTCTCCTAATGGTGTGATCCCGTTATCAATGACATGCAATGTCCATGGTTAGGAAACCATGACCATCTATTGATCAACGAGCTAGTCAACTAGAGGCTTACTAGGGACATGTTGTAGTCTATGTATTCACACATGTATTACGGTTTCCAGTTAATACAATTATAGCATGAACAATAGACAATTATCATGAATAAGGAAATACAATAATAACCATTTTATTATTGCCTCTAGGGCATATTTCCAACATGGTTTGGGTATAAGCGTCTCACAAACCAGAACTTCTCACAACAAGCGTGATGGTTTTGGTAGGGAACGTGCCACCTTTGGTTACGAAACGATATCCATTGCCTCTTATTGCTTTCAAATTTTTTCTAGTGCCAACATAGAACAACAGGAGTGTTATGTTTAAGTTTCTAATTTTTCGGGGTTCATATGGACATTTTTATACATTAACTTGGTTTTGTAGGCATTTTAGGTGCATAATTCAAATTTCAACTACATGCACATACTCCAGTGCATATAAAGTGGTTGAAAAATCAAATATGTGTCCTTCGTTCCATGCTTAGGTCCCATGCAAGAAATGGGAATGAATTTCAAAAACCCTGCCTCCATCACTCGGCCGCAAACATTGAGATACCTGGTTTTTATATTCTAGTAAATCCAAAACTCGTATAAAATTCATGAAACTTGGCATGCTATCATGGAGCGGCCTCAACATGCCGTGGTAAAATTTTTGTCCCATTTGGGGTAGGTTTCGTTATAAGTGTCTCATAAACGAGAGCTTCTCACAAGCGTGATGGTTTCGGTAGGGAACATGCCACCTTTGGGACAAAACGATATCCGTTGCCTCTTATTGAATTCCAAAATTTTCTAGTGTCAACATAGAACAATAGGAGTGTTGTGTTTAATTTTGGACTTTTTCGGGGTTAGTTTGGACATTTGTATACATTAACTTCGTTTTCTAGGCATTTCAGGTGCTTAATTCAAATTTGAACTACATGCTCATGCTCCAGAGCATATAAACTGGTAGAAAAATCAAATTTGTGTCCTTGGTTCCATGCTTAGGTCCCATGCAAGAAATGGGAATGAATTTCAAACACCCTGCCACCGTCACTTGGTCGCAAACATTGAGATACTTGGTTTTTAAATTCTAGTAACTCCAAAACTCGTCTGAAATTCATGAAACTAGGCATGCTATCATGGAGTGGCATCAACATGACGTGGTAAATTTTTTGTCCCATTTGGGGCAAGTTTGGGTATAAGCTTCTCACAAACCAGAGCTTCTCACAACAAGCGTGATGGTTTCGGTAGGGAACTGTTACCTCTTGAGATACCTGGTTTTTAAATTCTAGTAAATCCAAAACTCATCTGAAATTCATGAAACTTGGCATGCTATCATGGAGCGACATCAACATGCTGTGGTAAAATTTTGTCCCATTTGAGGTAGGTTTCGGTACAAGTGTCTCACAAACCAGAGCTTCTCACAACAAGCGTGATGGTTTCGGTAGGGAGGTTTCGGTAGGGAACATGCCACCCTTGGGGATGAAACAATATTCGTTGCCTCTTATTGCTTTCAAATTTTTTCTAGTGTCAACATAGAACAACATGAGTGTTGTGTTTAATTTAGGAATTTTTCAGGGTTCGTTTGGACATTTTTATACATTAACTTCATTTTGTAGGCATTTCAGGTGCATAATTAAAATTTGAACTACATGCACATGCTCCCGTGCATATAAACTGGTTGAAAAATCAAATATGTGTCCTTGGTTTCATGCTTAGGTCCCATGCAAGAAATGGGAATGAATTTCAAACATCCTGCCACCGTCACTCGGCCGCAAACATTGAGATACCTGGTTTTTAAATTCTAGGAAATCCAAAATTTGGCTGAAATTCATGAAACTTGGCATGCTATCATGGAGCGGCATCAACATGCCGTGGTAAATTTTTTGTCCCATTTGGGGTAGGTTTGGGTATAAGTGTCTCATAAACCAGAGCTTATCACAACAAGCATGATGGTTTCGGTAGGAAACGTGCTACCTTTGGGGACAAAACGATGTCCATTGCCTCTTATTGATTTCCAAATTTTTCTAGTGTCAACATAGAACAATAGGAGTGTTGTGTTTAATTTTCGATTTTTTCTGGGTTCGTTTGGACATTTTTATACATTAACTTGGTTTTGTAGGCATTTTAGGTGCATAATTCAAGGTTGAACTACATGCACATGCTCCAGTGCATATAAACTGGTTGAAAAATCAAATATGTGTCCTTGGTTGCATGCTTTAGTCCCGTGCAAGAAATGGGAATGAATTTCAAACACCCTGCCACCGTCACTCTGTCGCAAACATTGAGATACTTGGTTTTTAAATTCTAGTAAATCCAAAACTTGTCCGAAATTCATGAAACTTGGCATGCCATCATGGAGCGGCATCAACATGCCGTTGAAATTTTTTTGTCCCATTTGGGGTAGGTTTCGGTACAAGTGTCTCACAAACCAGAGCTTCTCACTACAAGCGTGATGGTTTCGGTAGGGAACGTGCCACCTTTGGGGACGAAACGATATCCGTTGCCTCTTATTGCTTTCAAATTTTTTCTAGTGTCAAGATAGAACAACATGAGTGTTTTGTTTAATTTTGGAATTTTTCGGGGTTAGTTTGGACATTTGTATACATTAACTTCGTTTTCTAGGCATTTCAGGTGCTTAATTCAAATTTGAACTACATGCTCATGCTCCAGAGCATATAAACTGGTTGAAAAATCAAATTTGTGTCCTTGGTTCCATGCTTAGGTCCCATGCAAGAAATGGGAATGAATTTCAAACACCCTGCCACCGTCACTTGGTCGCAAACATTGAGATACCTGGTTTTTAAATTCTAGTAACTCCAAAACTCGTCTGAAATTCATGAAACTAGGCATGCTATCATGGAGCGGCATCAACATGACGTGGTAAATTTTTTGTCCCATTTGGGGCAAGTTTGGGTATAAGCGTCTCACAAACCAGAGCTTCTCACAACAAGCGTGATGGTTTCGGTAGGGAACTGTTACCTCTTGAGCACTACGTTGGTTTTCTCCGAAGAGGAAGGGACGATGCAGCAAAGTAGCGTAATTATTTCCCTCAGTTTTGAGAACCAAGGTATCAATCCAGTAGGAGGCTACGCGCGAGTCCCTCACACCTGCTGTAGCGACCATACCTCAACCAGTCTAATCTCTGTGCTCCGGTGTCATCCCTGGATCAGTAATGCTGACACCACACAGTACTTGTAGGATTTATAACAGAGTAGCAATCACACACTTATTACATCAAGTGTCTCAAAAGAGAACTTATTACAATAAATATGGCTTAAGGCCATCTAATAACGATAACGGTGGAAGGCTTGGAAGATAGCTGAGTCCATCAACTCCAACAGCATCACTGAGTATAGAACCACGACCTAAAAAGTCTCCTTACTCGTCGTATGAAAAGTCTGCAAAATGAACGTTGCAGCCCGAAAACGGGTCAGCACATGGAATATGTTGGCAAAGTAACACATAGAGAATGATGGAAGAATAAGACTATACTACATGCATATTTGGCTGGTGGAAAGCTCTATGGTTACAGTTTTGCATAAAGCCAATTTTTCCCTACTGCAAAGGAATAAATTTTATTTAACTATCATGGTAGTTGTTAAACATTGAGAGTGTAGACACGCTCTCAATCCCAATTAAGCATCATCATTAAAACCCAACAAAATTAAATTAGAGTAACATGATGAGATTCACATGATAATCCAAGTACTAGATACTCAAGATGTCCATAACCGGGGACACGACTAACCATGATTAGTTTATACACTCTGCAGAGGTTTGCGCACTTTTCCCCACAAGACTCGATCTCCTCCATTGGGATTCTCGCACTACATGGTGTTTGAGAAACGGATGACCGAGACATAGTCTTTCAGAAGAGCTTGCACCTTACGAACGGGTAGACCGTACCAACCTACATCCCCTACATATGCTAGTCTACCACTGTAAGAGTTCGCACGACTTAGTCAACTATGCTAGAGCCCATAGTACCTTGTGGCTGCACACGGAAGTTTCTAGCCTGGGTGGCGGTCCAAAGAAAAACAGGCAATCGCTGGACCACCCAGGTGCCTCAATCCAGCCAGATGTGTGTTTAAGTTGCCACCTTAGATAAACCATTAATTTAACAATCTCACATCTGTCATGGATACACTCACCCAATCCACGTGTACTAGCATAGCATAGCGATAAGCAACATAGAACTAACTCCCAAAGGTTTGATAATAAAACGGTTAATAGGTACTACCTCATCTACTTCCCAAAACCCACAATTTAATTAGATCCTAAACATGCAATGTGTGAGGATTCATCTAATGCAATAAAAACTGGGTAATAGTAAGTACAATCACAGTGTTACTTGCCTTGAGGATGATCCGTGAAACCTAGGGATTCGAAGTAGCAAGCGGGGCAATCCGGGTACTCTATCGCAAACAAACAAGAAAGCAATAAGTACTCAACTGATGCACAGGTAAAACTCAAATAAGAGATCTAACCAGATAGTTCAACTTAAGGACTCCGGTTGGCAAAAAGAATCAAATCGAACGAAGCAACGAAAGACAAACGACAAAAGAAACAAACTCCGTTTACTAATCTGAATCTAGGTCAAATTTTACTGAGGCAAAAACTTGTTTGAGTTGGTTAAACGGAAAGAGGGTTTCGAGACGAAACTCCAGGCGCTTGAATCGCCTGATTCCGATAAACGAGCGAAAATTTATACTAGAACGAAAATCGGATCAAAAATCACGATCAGAAATAATCGCGGAAAATCCGAGAAAAAGAGAAACGACGAACAGAATAACAAACGAACGTTCGTTTTCTGGAACTTAATGATGAACGCGTTCGTTAAAACGAATGAACGAGCAAACGCTCGCTAAATAAATAAACCAGGGAAAAACGATCTATTTAAAAAACGAAAACTAGGGTTTTCTAGAAAACCGAATCGGTTTTTTCTCAGAAAACCGGGCGGTGGCGGCTACCTTGGCTCGGACTCCGGCGGGGTTCTGGGCAGCGGCGGGTGGTGCGGGGCGGCGGCTCCAGGCGGCGGCGGCGTGCGGCGGCGCGGGCAGCGGCTTGTAGCAGCAGCATCGCAGGCGCCGGGGCGGGCTGCAGTGCGGGGCGGGTGGCGCGGCGTGGGGTGAGGTGAGGCGGCGGCGGTGGCTATTTAAAGAGGGGGGCGGCTGACTTGGGGAGGGGGTCGGGCGGCGGTGAGGCGGCTCCGGCTCGGACTCTCTCCCGAGTCCGGCGGCTGCACGGGCGAGGAGGCGGCGGCGGCTGGGCCGGCCTGGCTCGGCTGGGCCCTTGACCCAGTCTGGCGCGGGATTTTTTTTAAAATAATTTCGCCGGACTAATAAAAATTCTAGAAAAATAAATAAAAATCTAAAAATGCCCAAACAAATTTTCACCGTCTAAATAAAATATTTAGAACAGGACGAACATTTTCTTGGCCCTAAATGCAATTTTTGAAAACGTGCAATTTTTCCTAAATTCAAATAAAATAGCAAATAAAACCAAAATAAAATCTTATTTGATTTTATTATTAAATCCTCAATATTTCTTTATTTTGGGAAAGTCATTTTATTCCCTCTCTCATATTTTTATAATAGAAATAATTGAAGATAAAATAGATAAAATCAAATGATCCTATTTTCAAAATTTGAGAAAACTCAAATATGAAAATATCAAAATCCCCAACTCTCTCCGTGGGTCCTTGAGTTTCCCAAAATGCAATTAAATATGATATGCATTGGTGATCTAATGTATAACCTTCCAAATTGAAAATTTGTGATGTTACAAACCTACCCCCTTAAGATGAATCTCGCCCTCGATATTCGGTTTGGCTAGAAAATAGGTGAGGCTGGTCCTTCAGCAAATCTTCCTCTCGCTCCCAGGTGGCTTCATCCTCCGTGTGGTGGCTCCACTGAACTTTGCAAAACTTGATAACCTTGCCGCGGGTGACTCGGCTGGCATACTCAAGAATCTTGACTGGTTTCTCCTCATAGGTCAAATCACTGTCCAACTGAATCGCTTCCAGCGGCACTGTATCTCTCAGCGGTATATCAGCCATCTCTGCGTGTCACTTCTTCAATTGGGAAACATGGAACACGTCGTGAACTCCTGACAATCCTTCAGGCAATTCCAACTTGTAGGCTACTTCTCCCATACGCTCCAAAACCTTGTATGGTCCTACAAAACGTGGCGCTAACTTTCCCTTAACTCCAAAGCGCTTAACTCCTCGAAGTGGAGATACTCGAAGATAAACTCGGTCTCCGACTTCGTACACTGTCTCCATGCGTTTCGAATCTGGGTAGCTCTTCTGCCTGAACTGGGCTACCTTGAGCCTATTGCGAATCAATTTCACCTTTTGTTCAGACTCCTTAATCAGATTCGGTCCAAACAACTGGCGGTCTCCAACTTCATCCCATGACAATGGGGTCTTGCACCTCCTTCCGTACAAGGCTTCGAAAGGGGCCATCT
Source organism: Triticum urartu (assembly GCF_003073215.2). Classification (NCBI taxonomy): domain Eukaryota; kingdom Viridiplantae; phylum Streptophyta; class Magnoliopsida; order Poales; family Poaceae; genus Triticum; species Triticum urartu. The sequence goes on along the minus strand of NC_053028.1, from coordinate 208,845,774 downwards.
TCAAACTGGATTGATAACTGTTGTTGTACGAGAACTCTGCATATGGTAAATTGTCATCCCAACTAGATCCATAATCTAGCGCACAAGCTCTCAACATATCCTCCAAAATCTGATTAACTCTCTTGGTCTGTCCATCTGTTTGCGGATGGAAAGCTGTACTGAACTCTAGCCTGGTACCTAAAGTTTCGTGTAACTGATTCCAGAACTTTGAGGTAAACTGGGTTCTTCTATCTGATACAATGCTCCTCGGAACTCCATGCAGACATACTATCCTGGTCATGTATATCTTTGCCAACTTAGCACTGGTGTAGGTAGTCATCACTGGGATGAAATGAGCTACCTTTGTTAAACGATTGACTACTACCCAAATCGAGTCATAGCCTGAATGAGTTCTGGGTAAACCTGTAATAAAATCCATGCCTAACTTATCCCACTTCCATTCGGGTATTGGCAATGGTTGTAACAGTCCTGCTGGCTTCTGATGCTCTGCCTTTACTCTCTGACATACATCACAAACTGCTACATACTCCGCAATATCCTTCTTCATTCCATTCCACCAGAAAGTATCCTTCAAATCCAAATACATCTTGGTATTTCCTGGGTGAATCGAATATGGTGAATCATGGGCCTCTTGCAGTATCAACTTCCTGATCTCCGGGTCATTGGGCACGTAAACCCGGTCTTCAAACCATAGGGTATCGTGCTCATCCTCACGAAATCCCTTAGCTTTTCCTTTGATCATTTTCTCCTTTATAGAAGCAATCTCCTTGTCAGTCTTCTGGGCTTCTATGATCTTATCCATCAAGTAGACTGAATCTCAAATGCTGCTGCATAGCCTCTCGAAACTATCTCCAAACAAAGCTCACGAAGATTTTCGGCTAACTCCCTTGGTAAATCTCCCGTCATTAGGGTATTGACATGTTTTTTATGGCTCAACGCGTCAGCTACTATGTTAGCCTTTCCGGGGTGATAATGCAATCTCATATCATAATCCTTGATGAGCTCCAACCATCTGCTTTGCCTGAGATTCATCTCCTTCTGCGTGAAAATATACTTCAAACTCTTGTGATCCGTGTACACTTCACAATGGTTTCCAATGAGAAAATGTCTCCAAGTTTTCAATGCATGCACTACGGCTGCTAACTCCAAATCATGTGTGGCATAATTGAACTCATGAGGCGTAATCTGTCGTGAGGCATATGAAACAACTCTTCCCTCCAGCATAAGCACTTCTCCAAGTCCTCGACGTGAAGTGTCGCAATACACGTCATAATCCTTGTTCTGATCCGGCAAAATCAACACAGGTGATATAACCAAACGTTTCTTCAACTCTTGGAAACTGGCCTCACATTCCTCAGTCCATTTGAACTTAGTATCCTTCTTCAACAACTCAGTCATAGGCTTTGCAATTTTCGAGAAATTTTCAATAAATCTCCGGTAGTATCCTGCGAGTCCCAGAAAACTCCGGATCTCTCCAACTGTTGTTGGGACTTCCCAATTTGTCACAGTGTCAACCTTGGTGGGATCTACTGCTATAACTTCTCCGGATATAACGTGTCCAAGGAATCCAACTTCCTTCAACCAAAATTCACATTTGCTAAACTTGGCATATAGGTGATGTTCTCTGAGCTTTCCAAGTACCAAACGCAAATGCTCCTTATGCTCCTCTTCATTCTTCGAGTAAACCAGGATATCATCAATGAACACTACGACAAACTTATCCAAAAAATCCATAAATACTTTGTTCATCATGTTCATAAAATAGGCAGGTGCGTTAGTCAGACCAAATGACATAACAGTTTACTCATACAGCCCATACATGGTGGTAAAAGCCGTCTTAGGTATATCCTGTTCTCGAATCTTCAACTGATGGTATCCTGATCGCAGATCGATCTTGGAAAATACCTGAGCTCCTTGCAATCGATCAAACATATCATTAATCATCGGTAGTGGGTACTTATTCTTGATGGTTACTTCATTTAATCCTCGATAATCAACAACCATCCTTAATGATCCATCCTTCTTTTCCACTAAAAGTACTGGCGATCCCCAAGGTGAAGAACTTGGGTGAATATAACCTTTATCTAGTAACTCCTTAATCTGCTTCTTAATTTCCTCCAAATCCTTTGCGGACATCCTATATGGTCTCTTAGATATTGGCCCTGTGCCTGGCAAAAGCTCAATCAAGAACTCAATATCTCTTTCCGGTGGCATGCCTGGCAATTCCTCTAGAAACACATCAGGAAAATCCTTCACTATTGGTACTTCCTCCTGCACAACTCCTGTTAAGCAATTTACTTTAGTCCTCTTCGGCACATGCCGGGATACATACTTGATCCTTCTTCCTTCTGGCGTTGTAAGCAAAATTGACTTACTGGTGCATTCAATGTTCCCTTCATACTTCGATAACCAATCCATGCCTAATATCACATCCAATCCTTGAGATTCCAATACTATTAGGTCCGAGGGAAATACATAGTTACCAATCCTTAATGGTAACCGATCACACCATAGACTAGCCATATACTCTACTCTAGGCAAGGTTACTAACATGGGTGACCTAAGGGCTTGGGTTGGCAGTTTATACTTATCCACAAATCCCCTTGAGATATATGAATGTGATGCACCAGTATCAAAAAGAACGAGTGCAGTAAATGACTTAACCAAAAAATTACCTATTACTGCATCGGGATAGGCTTCAACCTCCTCCACGTTAACGTGGTTCACCTGTCCCCTTTTGAAAGGGTTCGGCTTCTTCCCAGAGCTTCCATTGCCATTTCCATTCTGGGCTTCGGGACATTCATTAGCGTAATGTCCGGTCTTCTGGCACTTAAAGCAAGTGGCTCAGGTCTCTCTTGGCTGGGGTTGATGGGTTGGTATGGTTCTGGCCGTTGCTTCATCCATTCCCATTACCATTCTTGGGGCCATTATGATTGTGCGAGCTTCCTCCCCCATGGGTATGCTGAAAAGGTCCTCTCGGTCTAGGGGTAAAGCGCGGCTTCTGCTGAGCTCCAGAATTGTACTTCCCTTGTCCATACTTCCTCTTGCGGTTCTCAATTTGCTGCTACTTCCCTTCAATCATAAGAGCACGATCTACCAACTCCTAGTAGTTGTTGAAGGTTGCTACCATCAACTGCATGCTCAACTCATCATTCAGTCCTTCCAGAAACTTCTCCTGCTTAGCTGCATCCGTAGCAACGTCATCTGGGGCATAACATGCTAGCTTACTAAAGTCCTCCACATACTGGCCAACGGTCCGCCCTCCTTGGCACAAGTTGCGAAACTCATGCTTCTTCATGGCCATAGCTCCCACTGAAACATGGGCAGTACGGAAAGCCTGCTAGAACTGGTCCCATGTGATAGTGTTGATAGGGAAAGTGGCTGTGAAATTCTCCCACCATGATGTTGCGGGTCCGTCAAGCTGATGTGCGGCAAACTTCACCTTTTCCGCATCTGTGCATCCTACCGTGGTCAACTCCCTTGTTGTCTTGCGGAGCCAATCATCTGCTACTATAGGCTCAGTGCTACTGGAAAACACTAGCGGGTTCAGCCTAAGAAAATGGGCTAAGTGGTTAACAGGTGGTGGTGGTGGTGGGTTGTTGTTGCTGTTCCCTTGATCCTGATTCTGGACTAGCAACTGCATCAACGTATTCTGCTGCTGGATCAACTGAGTGAGCTCCAGTGGGAAGGTAAATCCGGGGTCACGTCTCGGAGGCATCTGATGGGTTTAGAAAAGATGAGAGTTAAATATAGAGAGGGGTCTAAAGAGAAAACACTACCCATATGCACATGAGGCAAAAGCAAACAATATCACTTCATTCAATCAAACAAGGGCACACAATCGGTCTAACTATCGCAAAAGTGCTCGGACTACTATATTTACATGGTGGACTACTACTACTGTTGGGGTGGTCTACTAGAAATATTCTTTGATTGCAGACTCCATGATATCTACACCAGCTTCATCAACATATTCATCATCGCTATCATCTGGATCCGAGTCGGTGTCGTCGATGATGGTGTAGTCTTCCGGGCGAATCTCCTTGGGTTCTACGTCTTCTTCTACTGGTGTAGGGTCTCCCATAAATATTACGATCTTCTTGATCAAGTCGTCATTCTTCTCCACTAGTGCTTCAATTTCCTCTTCATAATCTTCATGTATAGCCTTGAGTTCTTCCTCCAGTTCCTTGATTCTTGTCCTCGCATTCTTCAGATCTATCATGTCTGCGCACATCTGGTTCTCCTGATGTCGAATGTGCTGGTTCAACTCCTAGATAAAAGCTGCAATGGATCTATCCTTCTTGGTGTTGATCATCTCCCAGTGCTCATCTCAGTGCCCACAAATCTGGTAAATAGTATCCTTGAGATCATTGCGGTAAATTTCTCCAATACGTCCCATGGCGATGTGAGCTGCCATGCTCTTTCCTAGACTCCAGGTTGGTGCATCAAAGGAAAACTCTATGGGCTCGGTGACTGGCATGAACGTCCTTCCTGGAACTTAAACTTGAATCATCCAGTGCTCCTCTTCAGGTAAAGTGGCGTTGTAGGTTCCGGTGAAGCTCGGTACTCCGATGTTTAGATATCTAGTGACTTCCTTCAGGTGACGTCCAAAGGGTGTATCTTCATCTGGTTGTGTGAAATTGTTCCTTGCATCCGCCATCCTAAAAGAACAGAAAAGATGAGGAGTCAGAATGAGAAGAGGGAGTAGTGATCTAGGGCTTTAGCTTAGTGGTCGTGTCCTACAGTCAGCGTGTGCTCTGATACCATCTTGTAGCGACCAGACCTCAACCAGTCTGATCTCTATGCTCCGGTGTCATCCCTGGATCAGTAATGCTGACACCACACAGTACTTGAAGGATTTATAACAGAGTAGCAATCACACACTTATTACATCGAGTGTCTCAAAAGAGAACTTATTACAATAAATATGGCTTAAGGCCATCTAATAACGATAACAGCGGAAGGCTTGGAAGATAAGTGAGTCCATCAACTCAAATGGCATCACTGAGTATAGAACCACGACCTAAAAAGTCTCCTTACTCGTCATCTGAAAAGTCTGTAACATGAACGTTGCAGCCCGAAAACGGGTCAGCACATGGAATATGCTGGCAAAGTAACACATAGAGAATGATGGAAGAGTAAGACTATACTACATGCATATTTGTCTGGTGGAAAGCTCTATAGTTACAGTTTTGCGTAAAGCCAATTTTTCCCTACTGCAAAGGAATAAAATTTTTTAACTATCATGGTAGTTGTTAAACATTGAGAGTGTAGATACGCTCTCAATCCCAATTAAGAATCATCATTAAAACCCAAAAAATTAAATTAGAGTAACATGATGAGATTCACATGATAATCCAAGTACTAGATACTCAAGATGCCCATAATCGGGGACACGGCTAACCATGATTAGTTTATACACTCTGCAGAGGTTTGCGCACTTTTCCCCACAAGACTCGATCTCCTCCGTTGGGATTCTCGCACTACATGGTGTTTGAGAAACGGATAACCGAGACATAGTCTTTCAGAAGCGCTTGCACCTTACGAACGGGTAGACCATACCAACCTACATCCCCTACATCTGCTAGTCTACCACTTTAAGAGTTCACACGACTTAGTCAACTATGCTAGAGCCCATAGTAGCTTGTGGCTACACACGGAAGTTTCTAGTATGAATAATCTCATGATCCCTTTGAGCCTGGGTGGCGGTCCAAAGAAAAACAGGCAATCGCTGGAATACCCAGGTGCCTCAATCCAGCCAGATGTGTGTTTAAGTTGCCACCTTAGATAAACCATTAATTTAACAATCTCACATCTGTCATGGATACACTCACCCAATCCACGTCTACTAGCATAGCATAGCGATAAGCAACATAGAAGTAACTCCCAAAGGTTTGATAATAAAACAGTTAATAGGTACTACCTCATCTACTGCCCAAAACCCACAATTTAATTAGATCCTAAACATGCAATGTGTGAGGATTGATCTAATGCAATAAAAACTGGGTAATAGTAAGTATGATCAAATTGTTACTTGCCTTGCGGATGATCCGTGAAACCTAGGGATTCAATGTAGCAAGTGGCGCAATCCGGGTACTCTATCGCAAACAAACAAGCAAGCAATAAGTACTCAATTGATGCACAGGTAAAACTCAAATAAGAGATCTAACCAGATAGTTCAACTTAAGGACTCCGGTTGGCAAAAAGAATCAAATCGAACGAAGCAACGAAAGACAAACGACAAAAGAAACAAACTCCGTTTACTAATCTGAATCTAGGTCAAACTTTACTGAGGCAAAAACTTGTTTGAGTTGGTTAAACGGAAAGAGGGTTTCGAGACGAAACTCCTGGCGCTTGAATCGCCTGATTCCGATAAACGAGCGAAAAGTTATACTAGAACGAAAATCGGATCAAAAATCACGATCAGAAATAATCGCGGAAAATCCGAGAAAAAGAGAAACGACAAACAGAATAACAAACGAATGTTCGTTTTCTGGAACTTAACGATGAACGCGTTCGCTAAAACGAACGAACGAGCGAACGCTCGCTAAATAAATAAACCGGGGAAAAACCGATCTATTTAAAAAACGAAAACTAGGGTTTTCTAAAAAAACGAATGGTGCCTCGGCTACCTCGGCGGGGTTCCGGTGGGGTTCCGTGTGGCGGTGGCTACCTCGGCGGGGTTTCGGGTGGGGCGGGTGGTGCGGGGCGGCGGTGCGGTGGCTCCAGGTGGCTTGTGGCGGCGTGCGGCAGCGCGGGCGGCGGCTTGCGGCGGCAACAACGCAGGCGGCGGGGCAGGTGGCGCAGCGTGGGGTGAGGTGAGGCGGCGGCGGCGGTGGCTATTTAAAGAGGGGGGCTGACTTTGGGAGAGGGTCGGGCGGCGGCGAGGCGGCTCCGGCTCGGACTCTCTCCCGAGTCCGGTGGCTGGGCCGGCCTGGCTCGACTGGGCCCTTGGCCCACTCAGGCGCGAGTTTTTTTTAAAAAAATAATAATTTCACCAGACTAAAAAAATTCTAGAAAAATAAATAAAAATCTAAAAATGCCCAAACAAATTTTCACCGTCTAAATAAAATATTTAGAACAGGATGAACATTTTCTTGGCCCTAAATGCAATTTTTGAAAACATGCAATTTTTCCTAAATTCAAATAAAATAGCAAATAAAACCAAAATAAAATCTTATTTGATTTTATTACTAAATCCTCAATATTTCTTTATTTTGGGAAAGTCATTTTATTCCCTCTCTCATATTTTTATAATAGAAATAATTGAAGATGAAATAGATAAAATCAAATGATCCTATTTTCAAAATTTGAGAAAACTCAAATATGAAAATAACGAAATCCCCAACTCTCTCCGTGGGTCCTTGAGTTGCGTAGAATTTCTGGATCAGGCCCAAAATGCAATAAAATATGATATGCATTGATGATCTAATGTATAACATTCCGAATTGAAAATTTGGGATGTTACACCTGCACAAAACAAATAAATCCTCGCAACCAACGCGATAAGGGGTTGTCAATCCCTACACGGCCACTTACGAGAGTGAGATCTGATAGATATGATAAGATAATATTTTTGGTATTTTTGTGATAAATATGCAAAGTACAATAAAAGCAAAGTAAAAGCAAAGGAAATAACTAAGTATTGGGAGATTAATATGATGAAGATAGACCCGGGGGCCATAGGTTTCACTAGTGGCTTCTCTCGAGAGCATAGGTGTTCTACGGTGGGTGAAAAAATTACTGTTGAGCAATTGACAGAATTGAGCATAGTTATGAGAATATCTAGGTTTGATCATGTACATAGGCATCACGTCCGAGACAAGTAGACCGACTCCTGTCTGCATCTACTACTATTACTCCACTCATCGACCGCTATCCAGCATGCATCTAGAGTATTAATTTAATGAAAACAGAGTAACGCCTTAAGCAAGATGACATGATGTAGAGGGATAAACTCATGCAATATGATGAAAACCCCATCTTGTTATCCTCGATGGCAACAACACAATACGTGCCTTGCTGCCCCTACTGTCATTGGGAAAGGACAGCGCAAGATTGAACCCAAAGCTAAGCACTTCTCCCATTGCAAGAAAGATCAATCTAGTAGGCCAAACCAAACTGATAATTCGAAGAGACTTGCAAAGATAACAAATCATAGATAAAAGAATTCAGAGAAGATTCAAATATTGTTCATAGATAGACTTGATCATAAACCCACAATTCATCGGTCTCAACAAACACACCGCAAAAAGAAGATTACATCGAATAGTTCTGCACAAGAGAGGGGGAGTACATTGTATTGAGATCCAAAAAGAGAGAAGAAGCCATCTAGCTACTAACTATGGACCCGTAGGTCTGAGGTAAACTACTCACACTTCACCGGAGGGGCTATGGTGTTGATGTAGAAGCCCTCCGTGATCGATGCCCCCTCCGGCGGAGCTCCGGAACAGGCCCCAAGATGGGATCTCATGGATACAGAAAGTTGCGGCAGTGGAATTAGGGTTTTGGCTCCATATCTGATTGTTTGGGGGGTACATAGGTATATATAGGAGGAAGGAGTACGTCGGTGGAGAAACAGGGGGCCCACGAGGGTGGAGGGCGCGCCTGGGGGGAGGGGTAGGCGCGCCCCCTACCTCGTGGCCTCCTCTTTTGTGTCTTGACGTAGGGTCCAAATCTTCTGGGTCTTGTTCATTCAGAAAATCACATTCCCGAAGGTTTCGTTCCGTTTGGACTCCATTTGATATTCCTTTTCCTCGAAACCCTAAAACAGGCAAAAAACATCAATTTTGGGCTGGGCCTCCGGTTAATAGGTTAGTCCCAAAAATAATATAAAAGTGGATAATAAAGCCCAATAATGTCCAAAATAGTAGATAATATAGCATGGAGCAATCAAAAATTACAGATACGTTGGAGACGTATCAGGAACGTGCCACCTTTGGGGACGAAACGATATAAGTTGCCTCTTATTGCTTTCAAATTGTTTCTAGTGTCAACATAGAACTACAGGAGTGTTGTGTTTAATTTTGGAATTTTTCGGGGTTCGCTTGGACATTTTTATACATTAACTTGGTTTTGTAGGCATTTCAGACGCATAATTCATGCTCCAGTGCATATAAACTGGTTGGAAAATCAAATATGTGTCCTCGGTTCCATGCTTAGGTCCCATGCAAGAAATGGGAATGAATTTCAAACACCCTGCCACCGTTACTCGGCCACAAACATTGAGATACATGGTTTTTAAATTCTAGTAAATCCAAAACTCGTTCGAAATTCATGAAACTTGGCATGCTATCATGGAGCGGCATGAACATGCTGTGGTAAAATTTTGTCCCATTTGGGGTAGGTTTCAGTACAACTGTCTCACAAACCAGAGCTTCTCACAACAATCGTGATGGTTTCGGTAGGGAACGTGCCACCTTTGGGGATGAAACGATATTCGTTTCCTCATATTGCTCTCAAATTTTTTCTAGTGTGAACATAGAACAACAGCAGTGTTATGTTTAATTTAGGAATTTTTCAGGGTTCGTTTGGACATTTTTATACATTAACTTTGTTTTGTAGGCATTTCAGGTGCATAATTCAAATTTGAACTACATGCACATTCCCAAGTGCATATAAACTGATTGAAAAATCAAATATGTGTCCTTGGTTCCATGCTTAGGTCCCATGAAAGAAATGGGAATGAATTTCAAACACCCTGCCACCGTCACTCGGCCACAAACATTGAGATAGCTAGTTTTTAAATTCTATTAAATCTAAAACTCGTCTGAAATTCATGAAAGTTGGCATGCTATCATGGAGCGGGATCAACATGCCATGGTAAAATTTTTGTCCCATTTGGGGCAGGTTTGGGTGTAAGTGTCTCATAAACCAAAGCTTGTCACAACAAGCTGATGGTTTCAGTAGGGAACGTGGCACCTTTGGGGACAAAACGATATCCGTTGCCTCTGATGGATTTCCAAAATTTTCTAGTGCCAACATAGAATAATAGGACTGTTGTGTTTAATTTTCGAATTTTTCGGGGTTCGTTTGGACATTTTTATACATTAACTTGGTTTTGTAGGCATTTCAGGTGCATAATTCAAGGTTGAACCACATGCACATGCTCCAGTTCATATAAACTGGTTGAAAAATCAAATATGTGTCCTTGGTTTCCAGCTTTGGTCCCATGCAAGAAATGGGAATGAATTTCAAACACCCTGCCACCGTCACTCAGCCGCAAACATTGAGATACCTGGTTTTTAAATTCTAGTAATCCAAAACTCGTCTGAAATTCATGAAACTTGGCATGCTAACATGGAGCGGCATCAACATGCCATGGTAAAATTTTTGTCCCAATTTGGGTAGGTTTCGGTACAAGTGTCTCACAAACCAGAGCTTCTCACTACAAACGTGATGGTTTCGGTTGGGAACGTGCCACCTTTGGGGACGAAAAGATATCCGTTGCCTCTTATTGCTTTCAAAAAAATTCTAGTGTCAACATAGAACTACAAGAGTGTTTTGTTTAATTTTGTTATTTTTCAGGGTTTGTTTCGACATTTTTATACATTAAGTTGGTTTTGTAGGCATTTCTGGTGCATAATTCAAATTTGAACTACATGCACATGCTCCAGTGCATATAAACAGGTCGGAAAATCAAATATGTTTCCATGGTTCCATGCTTAGGTCACATGCAAGAAATGGGAATGAATTTCAAACACCCTGCCACCGTCACTCGTCCGCAAACATTGAGATACCTGGTTTTTAAATTCTAGTAACTCCAAAACTCGTCTGGAATTCATGAAACTTGGCATGCTATCATGGAGCGGCATCAACATGCCGTGGTAAAATTTTTGTCCCATTTGGGGCAGGTTTGGGTATAAGTGGCTCACAAACCAGAGCTTCTCACAACAAGCGTGATGGTTTCGGTAGGGAACGTGCCACCTTTGGGGACGAAAAGATATTCGTTACCTCTTATTGCTTTCAATTTTTTTCTAGTGTCAACATAGAACTACAGGAGTGTTGTGTTTAATTTTGGAACTTTTCAGGGTTCTCTTGGTCATTTTTATACATTAACTTGGTTTTGTAGGCATTTCACGTGCATAATTCAAAATTTAACTACATGCAGATGCTCCAGTGCATCTAAACTGGTTGGAAAATCAAATATGTGTCCTCGGTTCCATGCTTAGGTCCCATGCAAGAAATGGGAATGAATTTCAAACACCCTGCCACCGTCACTCGGCCGCAAACATTGAGATACCTAGTTTTTAAATTCTAGTAAATCCAAAACTCGTCTGAAATTCATGAAACTTGGCATGCTATCATGGAGCGGCATCAACATGTTGTGGTAAAATTTTGTCCCATTTGGGGTAGGTTTCGGTACAAGTGTCTCACAAACCAGAGCTTCTCACAACAATCTTGATGGTTTCGGTAGGGAACGTGCCACCTTCGGGGATGAAACGATATTCGTTGCCTCTTATTGCTTTCAAATTCTTTCTAGTGTCAACATAGAATAATAGGAGTGTTGTGTTTAATTTTGGAATTTTTTCAGGGTTCGTTTGGACATTTTTATACATTAACTTCGTTTTGTAGGCATTTCAGGTGCATAATTAAAATTTGAACTACATGCACATGCTCCCATGCATATAAACTGGTTGAAAAGTCAAATATGTGTCCTTGGTTCCATGCTTAGGTCCTATGCAAGAAATGGGAATGAATTTCAAACACCCTGCCACCGTCACTCGGCCGCAAACATTGAGATACCTGCTTTTTAAATTCTAGTAAATCCAGAACTCATCTGAAATTCATGAAACTTGGCATGCTATCATAGAGCGGCATCAACATGCCGTGGTAAATTGTTTGTCCTATTTGGGGCAGGTTTGGGTATAAGTGTCTCATAAACGAGAGCTTATCACAACAAGCATGATGGTTTCGGCAGGAAACGTGCTACCTTTGGGGACAAAACGATATCCGTTGCCTCTTATTTATTTCCAAATTTTTCTAGTGTCAACATAGAACAATAGGAGTGTTGTGTTTAATTTTTGATTTTTTTTTCTGGGTTCGTTTGGACATTTTTATACATTAACTTGGTTTTGTAGGCATTTTAGGTGCATAATTCCAGGTTGAACTACATGCACATGCTCCAGTGCATATAAACTGGTTGAAAAATCAAATATGTGTCCTTGGTTGCATGCTTTAGTCCCATGCAAGAAATGGGAATGAATTACAACCACCCTACCACCGTCACTCAGACGCAAACATTGAGATACCTGGTTTTTAAATTCTAGTAAATCCAAAACTCGTCTGAAATTCATGAAACTTGGCACTCCATCATGGAGCGGCATCGACATGCCATGGTAATTTTTTGTCCCATTTGGGGTAGGTTTCGGTACAAGTGTGTCACAAACCAGAGCTTCTCGCAACAGGTGTGATGGTTTCGGTAGGGAACGTGCCACCTTTGGGGATGAAATGATATCCATTGCCGCTTATTGCTTTCAAAATTTTTCTAGTGTCAACATAGAACAACAGGAGTGTTTTGTATAATTTTGGAATTTTTCGGGGTTCATTTGGACATTTTTATACATTAACTTGGTTTTGCAGGCAGGTGCATAATTCAAATTTGAACTACATGCACATGCTCCAATGCATATAAAATGGTTGAAAAATCAAATCTGTGTCCTCGGTTCCATGCTTAGGTCCCATGCAAGAAATGGGAATGGGTTTCAAACACCCTGCCACCGTCACTCGGTCGCAAACATTGAGATACCTGGTTTTTAAATTCTAGTAAATCCAAAACTCGTCTGAAATTCATGAAACTTGGCATGCTATCATGGAGCGGCATCAACATGCCGTGGTAAATTTTTTGTCCCATTTGGGGAAGGTTTGGGAATAAGCGTCTCACAAACCAGAGCTTCTCAGAACAAGCGTGATGGTTTCAGTAGGGAACATGCCACCTTTGGGGACGAAACGATATTCGTTGCCTCTTATTGCTTTCAAATGTTTTCTAGTGTCAACATAGAACTACAGGAGTGTTGTGTATAATTTTGGCATTTTTCGGGGTTCGCTTGGACATTTTTATACATTAACTTGGTTTTGTAGGCATTTCAGGTCCATAATTCAAATTTGAAATACATGCACATGCTCTAGTGCATATAAACTGGTTGAAATATCAAATATGCATCCTTGGTTCCATGCTTAGGTTCCATGCAAGAAATGAGAATGAATTTCAAACACCCTGCCACCGTCACTCGGCCGCAAACATTGAGATACCTGGTTTTTAAATTCTAGTAAATCTAAAAGTCGTCTAAAATTCATGAAATGGCATGCTATCATGGAGCGGCATCAACATGCCATGGTAAAAAAATTGTCCCATTTGGGGCAGGTTTGGGTATAAGTGTCTCATAAACCAGAGCTTATTAGAACAAGCGTGATTGTTTCGGTAGGGAACGTGCCTCCTTTGGGGACAATACGATATCCGTTGCCTCTTATTGATTTCCAAATTTTTCTAGTGTCAACATAGAACAATAGGAGTGTTGTGTTTAATTTTGAATTTTTCGGGGTTCGTTTGGACATTTTTATACATTAACTTGGTTTTGTAGGCATTTCAGGTGCATAATTCAAAGTTGAACTACATGCACATGCTCTAGTGCATATAAACTGGTTGAAAAATCAAATATGTGTCCTTGGTTGCATACTTTGGTCCCATGCAAGAAACGGGGTTGAATTTCAAACACCCTGCCACCGTCACTCGGCCGCAAACATTGCGATACCTGGTTTTTAAATTCTAGTAAATCCAAAACTCGTTTGAAATTCATGAAACTTGGCATGCTATAATGGAGCGGCATTAACATGCCGTGGTAAAATTTTTGTCCCATTTGGGGTAGGTTTCGCTATAAGCGCCTCACAAACCAGAGCTTCTCACAACAAGCATGATTGTTTCGGTAGGGAACGTGCCACCTTTGGGGACGAAACCATATCCGTTGCCTCTTATTGTTTCAAAAAATTTCTAGTGTCAACATAGAACAACAGGAGTGTTTTGTTTAATTTTGGAATTTTTAGGGGTCCGTTTGGACATTTTTATACATTAACTTGGTTTTGTAGGCATTTCAGGTGCATAATTCAAATTTGAACTACATGAACATGCTCTAGAGCATATAAACTGGGTGAAAAATCAAATCTGTGTCCTTGGTTCCATGCTTAGGTCCCATTCAAGAAATGCGAATGAATTTCAAACCCCCTGCCACTATCACTCGGCCGCAAACATTGAGATACCTGATTTTTAAATTCTAGTAACACCAAAACTCGTTTGAAATTCATGAAACTTGGCATGCTATCATGGAGCGGCTGTTGGGGATTGTAGCAGAAATTTAAAATTTTCTACGCATCACCAAGATCAATCTATGGAGTAATATTGCAACAAGGGGAAGGGGAGTGCATCTACATACCCTTGTAGATTGCTAAGCGGAAGCGTTGCAAGAACGCAGTTGGTGGAGTCGTACACGCAGCGATTTAGATCACGGTCGATTCCGATCTAAGCGCCGAACAACGGCGCCTCCGCGTTCAACACATGTACAACCCGGTGATGTCTCCTGCGCCTTGATCCAGCAAGGAGAGAGGGAGAGGTTGGGGAAGACTCCGTCCAGCAGCAGCACGACGGCGTGGTGATGGTGGAGGAGCGCGGGACTCCAGCAGGGCTTCGCCAAGCACTACGAGAGACGAGGAGGGAGAGAGGTAGGGCTGCGCCAAGAGGAAGAACAAATCATGTGTTGGGCAGCCCCCAATACCTCAAGTATATATAGGGGAAGGGGAGGGGCTGCGCCCCCATCTAGGGTTCCATCCCTAGGGTGGCGGCAGCCCCCAAAACCCATCTAGGGTGCAACCAAGGGGGGGGAGAGGGGGCGCCCTAGGGTGGGCCTTAAGGCCCATTTGGACCTAGGGTTTGCCCCCTCCCACTCTCCACGCGCCTTGGGCCTTGGTGGGAGGGGTGCACCAGCCCACCTGGGGCTGGTCTCCTCCCACCCTTGGCCCACGTAGCCTTCTGGGGCTGGTGGCCCCACCTGGTGGACCCCCGGGACCCTCCCGGTGGTCCCGGTACTTTACCGATAGCACCCGAAACTTTTCCGGTGACCAAAACGGGACTTCCCATATATAAATCTTTACCTCCGGACCATTCCGGAACTCCTCATGATGTCCGGGATCTCATCCGGGACTCCGAACAACATTCGGTAACCGCGTACATACTTTCCCTATAACCCTAGCGTCATCGAACCTTAAGTGTGTAGACCCTACGGGCTCGGGAATCATGCAAACATGACCGAGACAACTCTCCGGTCAATAACCAACAGCGGGATCTGGATACCCATGTTGGCTCCCACATTCTCCATGATGATCTTATCGGATGAACCACGATGTCAAGGATTCAATCAATCCCATATACAATTCCCTTTGTCTACCGGTATAGTACTTGCCCGAGATTCGATCGTCCATATCCTGATACCTTGTTCAATCTCGTTGCCGGCAAGTCTCTTTACTCATCCCGTAACACATCATCCCGTGATCAACTCCTTGGTCACATTGTGCACATTATGATGATGTCCTACCGAGTGGGCCCAGAGATACCTCTCCCTTACACGGAGTGACAAATCCCAGTCTCGATTCGTGCCAACCCAACAGACACTTTCGGAGATACTCGTAGTGCACCTTTATAGCCACCCAGTTACGTTGTGGCGTTTGGTACACCCAAAGCATTCCTACGGTATCCGGGAGTTGCACAATCTCATGGTCTAAGGAAATGATACTTGACATTAGAAAAGCTTTAGCAGACAAACTATACGATCTTGTGCTAGGCTTAGGATTGGGTCTTGTCCATCACATCATTCTCCTAATGATGTGATCCCGTTATCAATGACATCCAATGTCCCTGGTTAGGACACCATGACCATCTATTGATCAACGAGCTAGACAACTAGAGGCTTACTAGGGACATGTTGTGGTCTATGTATTCACACATGTATTACTGTTTCCGGTAAATACAATTATAGCATGAACAATAGACAATTATCATGAACAAGGAAATACAATAATAACCATTTTATTATTGCCTCTAGGGCATATTTCCAATAGTCTCCCACTTGCACTAGAGTCAATAATCTAGTTCACATCACTATGTGATTGTAATGAATCCAACACCCATGGGGTATGTTCATATCTTGCTTGTGAGAGAGGTTTATCAGTCAATGGGTCTGAACCTTTCAGATCAATGTGTGCTTTACAAATCTCTATGTCATCTTGTAGATGCAGCTACCACGCGCTACTTGGATCTATTCCAAATAACTGCTCTACTATACGAATCCGGTTTACTCCTCAGAGTCATCCGGATTAGTGTCAAAGTTTGCATCGACGTAACCCTTTATGACGAACTCTTTTACCTCCTCCATAATCGAGAAAATCCCTTAGTCCACTAGTTACTAAGGATAAGTTCGACCGCTGTCATGTGATCCATTCCTAGATCACTCTTGTACCCCTTGACTGACTCATGGAAAGGCACACTTCAGGTGTGGTACACAACATAGCATACTATAGAGCCTATGTCTAAAGCATAGGGGATGACCTTCATCCTTTCTCTCTCTTCTGGCGTGGTCAGGTCTTGACTCTTACTCAATACTCACACCTTGTAAGACAGCCAAGAACTCCTTCTTTGCTGATCTATTTTGAACTCCTTCAAAATCTTGTCACGGTATGTATTCATTTGAAAGTACTATTAAGCGGTTTTTGATCTATCCTTATAGATCTTGATGCTCAATGTTCAAGTAGCTTAATCCAGGTTTTCCATCGAAAAACACTTTTCAAATAACCCTGCATGCTTTCAAGAAATTCTACATCATTTTTGATCAACAATATGTTAACAACATATACTCATCAAAAAATTCTATAGTGCTCCCACTCACTCCTTTGGAAATACAAGTTTCTCATAAACTTTGTATAAACCCAAAATCTTTGATCATCTCATCGAAGCGTATATTCCAATTCCGAGATGCTTACTCCAGTCCTTAGAAGGATTGCTAGAGCTTTGCATACTTGTTAGCATCTTTCAGGATTTACAAAACCTTCTGGTTGTATCACATACAACCTTTCCTCAAGAAAAACGTCGAGGAAACAATGTTTTGACATCCTATCTGCAGGATTTCATAAATAATGCAGTAACTGTGAACATAATTCCAACAGACTCTTAGCATCGCTACGAGTGAGAAAGTCTCATCGTAGTCAACTCCTTGAACTTGTCGGGAAACATCTTAACGACAAGTTGAGCTTTCTTAATGGTGACACTTACCATCATTGTTCGTCTTCCTTTTAAAATCCATCTGCACCCAACAGCCTTACGACCATCAAGTAGTTCTTTCAAAGTCTATACTTTGTTTTATACATGGATCCTTTCTCGGATTTTTTGGCCTCGAGCCATTCATCGGAATCCGGGCCCACCATCGCTTCTCCATAGCTCGTAGGTTCATTGTTGTCTAGCAACATGACTTCCAAGACAGGATTACGTACCACTCTTAAGTAGTACGCATCCTTGTCGACCTATGAGGTTTGGTAGTGACTTGATCCGAAGTTTCATGATCACTATCATAAGCTTCCACTTCAATTGGTGTAGGTGCCACAGAACAACTTCCTGTGCCCTGCTACATACTAGTTGAAGTGACGGTTCAATAACCTCATCAAGTCTCCATCATCCTCCCACTCAGTTCTTTCGAGAGAAACTTTTCCTCGAGAAAGGACCTGTTTCTAGAAACAATCACTTTTGCTTCTGGTTCTGAAATAGGAGGTGTACCCAACTGTTTTGGGTATTCTATGAAGATGCATTTATCCGCTTTGGGTTCGAGCTTATCAGCCTGAAACTTTTTCACATAAGCGTCGCAGCCCCAAACTTTTAAGAAACGACAGCTTAGGGTTTTGTAAACCATAGTGCATACGGTGTCGTCTCAACGGAATTGTGTGGTGCCCTATTTAAAGTGAATGTGGTTGTCTCTAATGCCTAACCCATAAACGATAGTGGTAATTCGATAAGAGAGATCATGGTATGCACCATATCCAATAGGGTGCAGTTACGATGTTCGGACACACCATCACACTATGGTGTTCCAGGCGGTATTAGTTGTGAAACAATTTCCACAATGTCTTAATAATGTGCCAAACTCGTAACTCAGATATTCATCTCTATGATCATATCATAGACATTTCATCATCTTGTCAAGATGATCTTCAACTTCACTCTGAAATTACTTGAACCTTTCAATAATTCAGACTTGTGTTTCATCAAGTAAATATACATAGCATCTACTCAAATCATCTGTGAAGTAAGAACATAACGATATCCACTGCGTGCCTCAGCACTCGTTGGACTGCACACATCAAAATGTATTACTTCCAACAAGTTCCTTTCTTGTTCCATCTTACTGAAAACGAGGCCTTTCAGTCATCTTGCCCATGTGGTATGATTTGCATGTCTCAAGTGATTCAAAATCAAGTGAGTCCAAACGATCCATCTGTATGGAGTTTCTTCATGCATATCTACCAATAGACATGGTTCGCATGTCTCAATCTTTTCAAAACCGAGTGAGTCCAAAGATCCATCAACGTGGAGCTTCTTCATGCGTTTTATACCATCATGACTCAAATGGCAGTGCCACAAGTATGTGGTACTATCATTAATATCTTATATATTTTGGCATGAACATGTGTATCACTATGATCGAGATTCAATAAACCATTTATTTTAGGTGCAAGACCATTTAAGGTATTATTCAAGTAAACAGAGTAACCATTATTCTCCTTAAATGAATAACCATATGGCGATAAACATAATCCAATCATGTCTATGCTCAACGCAAACACCAAATAAAAATTATTTAGGTTTAAAACCAATCTCGATGGTAGAGGGAGCGTGCGATGTTTGATCACATCAACCTTGGAAACACTTCCAACATATCGTCATCTCACCTTTAGTTAGTCTCCATAGCCTTTTATTTCGAGTTACTAACACTTAGCAACCAAACCGGTATTTATTACCCTGGTGCTACTAGGAGTACTAGTAAAGTACACAATAATATAATGTATATTCAAAATACTTCTTTGGACCTTGCAGCCTTCTCATCTACCAAGTATCTAGGGTAGTTCTGCTTCAGTGACCGTTCCCCTCATTATAGAAGCACTTAGTCTCGGGTTTGGTTCAACCTTGGGTTTCTTCACTAGAGCTGTCGGCGTTCTGGGAACGGGGGTCCCCAGACTTGCCTGCCTGCGGCCTGCGGCGTGGCTCAAAAGGGGGCCCAACACGGCCCGTCTTCATCAACACAGACCCAAGACCCTCGCGAGGGGCCAAGCCTCGCGGGGCGGACGACACGGAGCTTCCTCAGGCACGGCCTCATCAGGCTGGCTCGCGAGGAGGCGGAGAGATCAAGGAGGGGTACCTCACGAGGTGCCCGTGACGCAAGCCATGATGACCAAGGGCGCCAGGCGGACGCCAGCCCGCGCAGTGTCCTCCTTTCCACTTTGGTGCAAAGGGAGCAAGCGCAGGCGAGAGCATCAAGCAAAGGCACCCGTTTCAGTGCAACGAGACCAAGACCAGTCCAACGGCAGGGAGGAAGTCATTGTGGAGCCCAAGCCAGCGTCACCACCAGAGCCTTTGGCAGGCGAGGACCAACTTTAGTCAGGATAAGTGTACCAGATGTTCCCCTTCAAAATGGCCAATTGTTGGCGCCCTTCCCGCTCAATATTTGGGAAGAGGCCCAGGGACTTTGCCTATAAATAGGACTAGCCACCCACATGGTAGAGGGATCGGGAATCGGCCAACCCAGGACCGAGATCGGATCGCAATTGTGAAGAGAGGAAAATCGGAGAGAGAGAGAGAGAGAGAGAGAAGGGTGACTGAACTCCTCCTAGCAGTTCGTCGCCCCAGCCAGGAACAGACCCTCGCGAGGCTGTTCTTCCTTGTATTGCTCATCATCATCAGCCCAAGAGGCAATCCACCACACCACACACTGGAGTAGGGTATTACACCACAACGGTGGCCCGAACCAGTATAAACCCTGTGTCTCTTGTGCTGTTCTTTCCATAGCTTAGATCTTAGCGAGGCGGAGGGGTGTAGATAGGTAGAAGGCGAAATCTCCGCGCGCACCCCAGTGTTCGAACCTCAAGGGTCTACTGAAATCTCCGACATTTGGCGCGCCAAGTAGGGGTGCGCCAGAATTCGTCTTCCACCACCCCGTTCTCCTCCGACCATCGCGTCCATGCCTGACGCTCGTCGGGCCCGCGCCGAGCGCCAGGCCGCTCTCGCTTCCAGCGTCACCCAGACGGCTCCTGTCGGCGGGCGTCCTCGCTGTTCCCCGTCACCTGCCATCAACGCCGCCACCAGCCCGGCGGGGGACGAGCAGCAAGCGTCGTCTCAGCATCCGTCCGTGCGGCAAGATGGCCGGACCGCTACTCCCTCGCTCACCCCAGCTGGTTCTTCATCCCGCGCGCTCCGCGCACCCATGGAGGCTCGAGCTGCGCTCATCGCGGCAAACGAGCTCCGGCGCTACCGTCCCGTCGACGACGTCTACGAAGAATGGCTCGACCGCATCGCCGAGCTCGTCCGTGCCGCAGGGGGCTCTCCTGCGTCGTCCGTTCCGCTGCACCGCACCCCGCCCCGCGCGGGCGACGAAGCTCCGGTGGCGCCCCGGCCGCCTCCTCCTCAAGAAGGCGCCATGGCTCCAAGGCGCGTGGCCCCTGGACGGAACCCGCTACGTCAGGTGCCAGCGTGGCAAGAACAGAGCTACCAAGAAGTCCCTCGCCCCCAGGAAGCTGCCCGGGCGCTCCCTACTCCAGCGCGTCGCGACCATGCTCCTGCTCCCGCACGTCAAGACCCCGCGCTGCTCCCAGCTGCAGCGCGTGGGGACATACAAGACCAAGATCTCCGTCACCCAAGGCCTCACATGGCCACAGCTGGCTGCCGTGCCTTCACCACCGAGCTACGCAGCGTCGCGTGGCCCGGCAAGTTCAAGCCAGACCTGCCTCCTCATTACAATGGCACGGTCGACCCTGCGGAGTTCCTCCAGCTCTATGAGTTGGGCATCAAAGCTGCCAACAGAGACGAGAAGGTCATGGAGAACTGGTTTCCCATGGCGCTCAAGGACAAGGCCCGCACCTGGCTCCTGAACCTGGCTCCAGACACGATCTCCTCCTGGGACGAGATGCGCACCCGCTTCATCGCCAACTTCCAAGGTACTCGCAACCGGCCACCCGCCGTGAGTGACATGCGCCGCATCAAGAAACAACCTGGAGAGACCCTGCAGAAGTACATCCAGCGCTTCAACAACGCACGCCTCAAGATTCCCAAGGCGACCAAGGAGGCCATCATCTCAGCCTTCTCCGACGGCGTGCGCGATGTCAAGATGAAGGAGGAGCTGGCGATGCATGAAGACCTGTACACTTCCTTGGAGTTGTTCAACTTGGCAACCAAGTGCGCCAGGGCTGAGGAAGGACGTCTCTCCCTCCTCGAGCTGCCTGCCGCAGACCCAGAAGAGAAGAAGCCCAAGGCCAAGGATGTGAAGCGCAAGGGGGCTGCCATGCTTGCGGCAGAACCAGACACCAAGCGGGGCAGAGATCATCCTGAACCTCCCAAGGGTAGTCGATACTGTGTGTTACACGACCTCCACACCCACAACACCAACGAGTGTCAAGAGCTCCGAGCCGTGCGAGAAGGAAGGATCGCCCGTCACCCCGACCGAGGTGACCGGGGCTACGGTCGAGGAGGAGTAAGGAACGCAGGACGCTGGGAAGACCGCTGCCCGCGCCAGGTGGCGCAATCGACCTCGCGAGGATCGCTGGCAAGACCTGCCTCGTGAGGGAGACTGGAGGGATCAGCCTCGCGAGGATCGCCCGCAAGGCAACGCAGGCCTCCCTCCGCTGCCACCGCAGCCAAGGAGAAACGAGGACCGCAATCAGGACAAGGGGGCTGGGGGCTTCTAGGAGCCGCGCGCGATCGCCTGCATCATGGGCGGGGCTCAAGCCCCAGCCTCTCAACGCATCTTCAAGAAGTTCGCCCGCAAAGTGAATGCAGTCCTCCCCAAGCTCGAAGCCACGCGCCCTCTCAGGTGGTCGGCGTGCGCCATCACGTTCAGCTCAAGTGTGCGGCCACAGCCGGAATCCTCCCGATGCTTTGTTCCCCAATCATCAGCAACGTGGTGGTCACCAGGACCCTCATCGATGGCGGGGCAGGGCTCAACGTCCTGTCCATGGAAACATTCAACAATCTCCAAGTTCCCTACAACCAGCTTCAGCCAACCAAGCCTTTCTCCGGAGTCACCGACGGCTCCACGGTCCCGATTGGGCAGGTCCGCCTCCCTGACACCTTCGGGGCACGCGACAACTACCGCACCGAGCTCATTGACTTCGACGTCGCTCACATTCGCCTGCCGTACAATGCCATCCTTGGGTACCCAGCGCTGGCCAAGTTCATGGCCGTAACTCACCACGGCTACAACGTCCTCAAGATGCCAGGAAGTGGCGGAGTCATCACGGTGCCCTGTGAAGAGAAGGACGCGGTGTGTTCCCTCGAACGATCCTTTCAGGCCGCATCACTGGAAGACCCGGATCGCGGAAGCAGGAGGCTTCCCGAGACCGCCCCCAAGAAGAAGAAGACATCGTCCGGCCCGGCCCCTCAGGAGGCAGGCCCCTCAGGGCCCGCACTTGCCCAGGGGGAACCTCCTTCCATCGCATAGGAAAGTGCGCCCGCCGCCATCCTCAGGCAGGGCTCGGGGGCTGTCCCCTGGAGGGCCACTGACCTGACTAAGGTCACGAGGGAGGCGCTTGGGCACCACATGGAGGCGTGTTTCGAAGCACGTTTCCCTCAAGAAGGAGTAAGGCAAGGAGGGCCGGACCCTCAGGAGTTCGTCAGCAAGGCCATTCAGGAGCTACAGGAGTCAAGAGTCATGAAAGGCAGCCGCCGCCTACCAGCTGTGGCTCCCCATCCAGGCGAGGATGGTAGGCCATGCGTCTGCATCGACATACCAGGGCTCAATCGAGTCACCTCTCTGGAGCGCCTCTGGCCCTCGCGAGTGGGGCGCTGCGAAGGTCCATCCCACAGCTATGTTCGCATGCCTTACGGCTTGCCGAACGCGGCTGCCACGTGCCAGCGCCTCATGAGGGGCATCATGGAGGCACAAGAGGCCAGGTGTTCCGCAGCCCTGGGGGAGATGGAGATGGTCCGCGAAGAGCCACCAGCGCCTCCGGAGCCTCCCGAGGCCCCTGGGCCTGGGGGCTTGTGAGGATCGGCTTCCGCAGCCCACCGAGTCTGCTACACCAACACTCCTTCGTCCTCAACATCATCAGGTGACATCTTTCAAGTTTCATTTCTAGCTGGGAGCGCCACCCTAGGGCTGCATTATTCCCAGGCCGCATTGGTCCGTCCCTGCGGCATGTATCCCTTTTATTTCATGTTGTTAGCTTACTTTGTTGGGGGAGCCCCACGGGATGCATCATCCCCAAGTCGCTCGGGCCTGACCAAGTGATGTCCGCCTTCCCAGCATCTATTTGAATGAATCCACTCCTTCGCGGCTAATGCGTTTGACCTAGTTGCCCGCTCAACTGACGCCAACTGACAGAGCTGCTCCCAAACGGCACGACGCTTGTGCATGGGTCCGTCCCTGCAACGCTGACAAACCTGAATGGCTGAGCTCTGGCCGCGGCAGCCCCGCATGGTGCCACCTCATCAAGCCTTTAGTGCCTCATCGCCCCTCAGAAGCAACCAATGGCTGACTATCAATTGTCATGGCAACCCCTCGTTCTTTCTATGATGGGTCTACAGGATCTCCTAAAGGAGCTGCGTCAGGCGAGGCCCTTGCGGTGTCTCCTCCACTCTCACCCGTGCGAACCGCTTGCACGTTAAAGGGGGGGTGCCTGAGCATCGCGACTCAGGGCTCCTACTGGCTCTCCAGCCCTCACCCTCTGGCCTTGTCCACGGCATCGCGACTTGGCATACCAGCGACGGCTGAGACTCGCTCGAGGGCCGGGACCCGAGGACGTAGAGCAGAAAGGGGAGCAAAGGCGAGAGGGGAGGGACACGCGAGGACCTCGCCGAGCAACCTCACGCCTGCCGATGCACGGACCCGGCGACACACCAGAGAGCGGCCCCTGATTCTCAAGATAAGTCACCACCCGGAAGCACCAGCT
Source organism: Triticum urartu (assembly GCF_003073215.2). Lineage (NCBI taxonomy): Eukaryota > Viridiplantae > Streptophyta > Magnoliopsida > Poales > Poaceae > Triticum > Triticum urartu. Next base: position 208,821,588 of record NC_053028.1, on the reverse strand, counting down.
ACCGTGGCACCATCCCCGCACCCAATGCAATCCCGTGTTAGCGACGCCGCTCTCCTTTCTCACCGAACGATGGCTGCTTGAGCGCCAAAGGGGACCTCCTGAGCATCGCGACTCAGGGGCTCTTACCGGACCCCGGGTCGCTCACCTCCTGGCCTTGACCACGGCATCGCGACCTGGCATACCAGCGACGGCTGAAGCCGCCTTGGGACTGGGACCTGTCGGCGCAGAGCACCAAGCCCTTGTGAGGTTCGAAAGGGAGAACTGAGCTAAGGCGGAATGAGCAACTCGCACAGTTCTACGACAAGGGTTATATTAACAAAATAGGATCACAGGCACCTTACAAGCCCCCACGGGACGCGTCTTTGATTCCTCGCAGGGAACAGATCCTAAAAGGACGCTAACTACACGTGCCCCTGCAAAAGACGCCATCATCAACAGTGGGCCGTCGAGCACCGGTGCCAGCCCCATCCAGATCAGAGTCGGCGACGGCCTGACGAGCCCGCCCCGCTCCAGGAGCGGCGCCAGCTCGGGGGCTCGTAGCTGTCGTCGCTCGTCTCCGGAGTCGCGAAGAGCTCACCGGAGTCGCTGGAACCTCCGACGCCTGCGCCGCCTGAGGAGCCGCCAAGGGAGCGGTCGGCGGGCCCATTCCTCGCCGTAGCAGGGTCCCGACCACCTTTCCCAGGGCAGCACTCCAGCCGGCGCCCGTTCGCATCGAAGACCTTGAAGAACATCACCGAACCACCGTCGTACTCCAAGTGGATCGCGAAGGCGCCTCTTGTCCTGCAGACCCGAGCGATTTTGCTCCAGCCTCGAGTCATGAAGACCTTGCCCGGGGCAACGACCGCGACCTCTGCCTCGGTCGCGAGGGCGCTGCAGCCGGCGTGCTGCAGCCAAAGCTCATGGAGCTCTCCATGCGGGATGATGGAGGCGAAGAAGGGAGGAAGGCGAATCCAGGGCTGAGGAGGCATGGAGGCGTGGAGCACGAACTCTCGGGAGGAGCCCTCGGTGTGGACCCCAGGGGGACGACCCACACCTTCGTGACCCGTCGGCGCCGACGGTGGCGCCGCCCGTGGCGATCGGCATCGACTCCTTCAGAGCCCTCGATGTGGGCGTACAAGGGAAGCGGGAACCCCGGCGGTGGCCGCTCACACCAGGGCCTCGACACCACCTGATGGGCCCCCTCGTCCCGGCCGCGGAGGGCGAGCCATTTCTTCGGCGGGAGCGGGTCTGGTTCCTCTCGGGGAGCCTTTCCCTTCTCTCCCATCGAGAACCGGCGGATCGGAGCCATTGCAGCAAGACGGAGCAAGGACCGAGAAGAAGGAGAAGCAAGAAGGGGTGGACTGGAAGGGCGCGCGCCGTTCCATACTTATGGCCGACGAAGGCCAACTGTCGACCTCCACAATCACAGGTAATCATGACCCGCTTTGCATGGAGGGACTTGTCCAATCCGTGCAGTTGCCGAGGCGCCGTGGGGAAGTGGAGACGCCCACACCCAATCAACCGCCACGCGACGCCCAAGGCCGCAGGCTGTTAGGGCCAGCGGCGCTTCGCTCTTGCCCTGTCGCCTCCTTGCACGGCCAAGTCCGGGCGCGCCTTGGGCACGGGGGCTACTGTCAGCGTTCTGGGAACGAGGGTCCCCAGACTTGCCTGCCTACGGCCTGCGGCGTGGCTCAAAAGGGGGCCCAGCACGGCCCATCTTCATCAACACAGACCCAAGACCCTCGCGAGGGGCCAAGCCTCGCGGGGCGGACGACACGGAGCTTCCTCAGGCATGGCCTCATCAGGCTGGCTCGCGAGGAGGCGGAGAGATCAAGACGGGGTACCTCACGAGGTGCCCGTGATGCAAGCCATGATGACCAAGGGCGCCAGGCGGGCGCCAGCCCGCGCAGTGTCCTCCTTTCCTCTTTGGTGCATAGGGAGCAAGCGCAGGCGAGAGCATCAAGCAAAGGCACCCGTTTCGGTGCAACGAGACCAAGACCAGTCCAACGGTAGGGAGGAAGTTATTGTGGAGCCCAAGCCAGCGTCACCACCAGAGCCTTTGGTAGGCGATGACTAACTTTAGTCAGGATAAGTGTACCAGATGTTCCCCTTCAAAATGGCCAATTGTTGGCGCCCTTCCCGCTCAATATTTGGGAAGAGGCCCAGGGCCTTTGCCTATAAATAGGACTAGCCACCCACAGGGTAGAGGGATCGGGAATCGGCCAACCCAGGACCGAGATCGAATCGCAATCATGAAGAGAGGAAAATGGGAGAGAGAGAGAAGGGTGACTGAACTCCTCCTAGCAGTTCGTCGCCCCAGCCAAGAACAGACCGTCGCGAGGCTGTTCTTCCTTGTATTGCTCATCATCATCAGCCCAAGAGGCAATCCACCACACCACACACTGGAGTAGGGTATTACACCACAACAGTGGCCCGAACCAGTATAAACCCTGTGTCTCTTGTGATGTTCTTTCCATAGCTTAGATCTTAGCGAGGCGGAGGGGTGCAAATAGGTAGAAGGCGAAATCTCCGCGCGCACCCCAGTGTTCGAACCTCAAGTGTCTGCCGAAACCCGAAATCCGACAAGAGCAGCAACTGATTTGCCGTCTCATGAAGTATCCCTTCTTTCCCTTACCCTTCTTGAAACTAGTGGTTTTACCAACCATCAACAATTGATGCTCCTACTTGATTTCTACTTTCACGGTGTCAAACATCGCGAATTGCTCAAGGATCATCATGTCTATCCCTGATATGTTATAGTTCATCACGAAGCTCTAATAGCTTGGTGGCAGTGACTATGGAGAACTATCTCTATCTCATCTGGAAGATTAACTCCCACTCGATTCAAGCGATTGGAGTACTCAGACAATCTGAGCACATGCTCAACGATTGAGCTTTACTCCCTTAGTTTGCAGGCTTAAGAAACTTGTCAGAGGTCTCATACCTCTTGACGTGGGCATTAGTCTGAAATCCCAATTTCAGTCTTTGGAACATCTCATATGTTCTGCGACGTTTCAAAAACGTCTTTGGTGACACAATTCTAAACCGTTAGTATTACATTCTGAACTATCACGTAGTCATCAAAACGTGTATGTTAGATGTTTCCCAACATCTACAGATGATGCTCGAGGTTCAACGCACTGAGCGGTGCATTAAGGACATAGCCCTTCTGTGCAGGAATGAGGACAATCCTCAGTTCACGGACCCAGTCCGCATAATTGCTACTGTCAACTCTCAACTAAATTTTCTCTGGGAACATATCTAAAAGAGTAGAACCAAAGCGTGCACTAGTAGGAAAGGGGGCAACGGTCCAGGCCGGGTCAGCCCATTAGTCCCGGTTCAGTCTAGAACCGGGACCCATGGGGGCATTGGACCCGGTTCGTGAGCCCAGGGGGCCGGCCGGTCCACATGGGCCATTGGTCCCAGTTCGTCTGGACCTTTTGGTCCCGGTTGGTGGGACGAACCGGGACCAATGGCCTCGCTCCTGGCCCACCACCATTGGTCCCTGTTGGTGGCTTGAACCGGGACCAAAGGCTCCCCTTTAGTCCCGATTCATGCCACCAACCGGGACCAATGAGGTGCCTATATATACCCCCTCGCGCAAGAGCAGAGCACACTGCTCTATTTTTTTCTGGCTGAGGGGGAGAGGGCTTGGTGGTGCTCTAGCTCACCTCCTATGCACACAAGGTGTTCGATGGAATGCCCGAGCCACACTACTTAAGCTTTCTCCTCTCCAAGCTCGACCTTCAAGCTCCATTTCCTCAATATTTGTCTAGGTTTAGCGGTCCGTCACGCCCCGTCCCCGTCTTCACCACCGTCGATCACCCACGCCGAGTTTATCACCGGCACCACCGTGGTGAGCCTCTTGTTCTTATCTTCTTTATGAAAGGAAAAAATATTCTTACTTGTATGTTTACATAGATACTTGTATTATTTTCTTACTTTTATTATTGCATCTTATATAGTGCGATTGTTTTGGTATCCGCCCCCATCGGCCCTCGTCCTGTCTAGGATTCGGATGTGGTATATATTATCTTTATAACTATTGGTTCATTTATTGTTTATGAAAATTATGCCGACCAACATGACATAGATTTTATTTATGTAGGATGTATGTGAATCGTAAATTCCAACCGACCCTATTGTCGAGAGGTTAAATTTAGTTGAAGAAGAAAACAATTTGTTGAAGGAAAAAATAAAAATAATTGAGGATGGGAAGATGATATTGGAGTTGCATGTTGCGGATGTCGTCGATGATCACAAGATCAAGATGGATGCAATGCGCTTGAAGATTAGAAAGATTAGAAAATATGCCATTCATACCGAGGCTTGGTATCATTATGCCGTTGGATCAATTGTTACCTTGGTTGCGATTATGATCACATTTGTTTTCGCATTGAAATGTTTTACATAGTTTCAATGTATGGTTTAATTAATTAGATGCTCTGGAGAGCTATATGTTGTTAGATGAGAACTATGTATGTACTTTGGTTTTAATGTGATGATGAACTTCTATTAATTTGGACACTTAATTATATATAACGCACGTAGATGAACTGGCAATGGATGTACGGTGACAGACACACCTCCGAGTACATTAAGGGCGTGCATGAGTTTCTTGATGCGGCTGAGGCAAACAAGCAGAATGGTTTTATGTGTTGTCCATGCACTGAATGTGGGAATACGAGGTCTTACTCTAATCGGAAAATCCTTCACTCCCACCTGCTTTATAAGGGTTTCATGCCACACTATAATGTTTGGACGAGGCACGGAGAAATAGGGGTTATGATGGAAGATGGCGAAGAAGAAGAGTACGATGACAACTATGTGCCCCCTGAATACGGTGATGCTGCAACGGGGGGAGCTAGTGAAGATCAAGAGGAACCAGACGATGTGCCCAATGATGTTGCAACGGGTGAAGCTGCTGAAGATCAAGAGGAACCAGACGATGTGCCCGATGATGATGATCTCCGCCGGGTCATTGTCGATGCAAGGACGAAATGCAAAAGTCAAAAGGAGAAGCTGAAGTTCGATCGCATGTTAGAGGATCACAAAAAAGGGTTGTACCCCAATTGCAAAGATGGCAACACAAAGCTCGGTACCGTACTGGAATTGCTCCAGTGGGAGGCAGAGAATGTTGTGGCTGACAAAGGATTTGAGAAGCTACTGAAAATATTGAAGAAGAAGCTTCCAAAGGATAACGAATTGCCCGACAGTACATACGCAGCAAAGAAGGTCGTATGCCCTCTAGGATTGGAGGTGGAGAAGATACATGCATGCCCTAATGAGTGCATCCTCTACCGCGGTGCATACAAGGATCTGAACGCATGCCCGGTATGCGGTGCATTGCGGTATAAGATCAGACGAGATGACCCTGGTGATGTTGACGGCGAGCCCCCCAGGAAGAGGGTTCCTACGAAGGTGATGTGGTATGCTCCTATAATACCACGGTTGAAACGATTGTTCAGAAACGAAGAGCATGCCAAGTTGATGCGATGGCACAGTGAGGACCGGAAGAAAGACGGGAAGTTGAGAGCACCCGCTGACGGGTCGCAGTGGAGAAAAATCGAGAGAAAGTACTGGGATGAGTTTGCAAAGGACCCAAGGAACGTATGGTTTGCTTTAAGCGCGGATGGCATTAATCCTTTCGGGGAGCAGAGCAGCAATCACAGCACCTGGCCCGTGACTCTATGTATGTATAACCTTCCTCCTTGGATGTGCATGAAGCGGAAGTTCATTATGATGCCAGTTTTCATCCAAGGCCCTAAGCAACCCGGCAACGACATTGATATGTACCTAAGGCCATTAGTTGAAGAACTTTTACAGCTGTGGAATGGAAATGGTGTACCTACATGGGATGAGCACAGACATGACGAATTTAACCTAAAGGCATTGCTGTTCGTGACTATCAACGATTGGCCCGCTCTCAGTAACCTTTCAGGACGGACAAACAAAGGATACCACGCATGCACGCACTGTTTAGATGACATTGAAAGTATATACCTGGACAAATGCAGGAAGAATGTGTACATGGGCCATCGTCGATTTCTTCCGACCAACCATCAATGTCGAAAGAAAGGCAAGAATTTCAAAGGCGAGGCAGATCACCGGAAGAAGCCCGACATGCGTACCGGTGATCACGTACTTGCTATGGTCAATGATTTACACGTAATATTTGGAAAGGGTCCCGGCGGACTAGCTGTTCCGAATGACGCTGAGGGACACGCACCCATGTGGAAGAAGAAATCTATATTTTGGGACCTACCCTACTAGAAAGACCTAGAGGTCCGCTCTTCAATCGACGTGATGCACGTGACGAAGAACGTTTGCGTGAACCTGCTAGGCTTCTTGGGCGTGTATGGGAAGACAAAAGATACACATGAGGCACGGGAGGACCTGCAACGTTTGCACGAAAAATATGGCATGCCTCCGAAGCAGTATAAAGGTCCTGCCAGCTACGCTCCTACGAAAGAAGAGAAAGAAATATTCTTTGAATGCCTGCTCAGTATGAAGGTCACGACTGGCTTCTCGTCGAATATAAAGGGAATAATAAATATGCCAGAGAAAAAGTTTCAGAACCTAAAGTCTCATGACTGCCACGTGATTATGACGCAACTGCTTCCGGTTGCATTGAGGGGGCTTCTACCGGAAAATGTCTAATTAGCCATTGTGAAGCTATGTGCATTCCTCAATGCAATCTCTCAGAAGGTGATCGATCAGAAATCGTACCAACGCTAAGGAGTGATGTGGCGCAATGTCTTGTCAGTTTCGAGCTGGTGTTCCCACCATCCTTCTTCAATATCATGACGCACGTCCTAGTTCATCTAGTCGACGAGATTGTCATCCTGGGGCCCGTATTTCTACACAATATGTTCCCCTTTGAGAGGTTCATGGGAGTCCTAAAGAAAAATGTCCGTAACCACGCTAGGCTAGAAGGAAGCATCTCCATGGGCCATCAAACAGACGATGTTATCGGGTTTTGTGTTGACTTCATTCCTGGCCTTAAGAAGATAGGTCTCCCTAAATCGCGGTATAAGGGGAGACTGACTGGAAAAGGCACTCTTGGAAGTGACTCAATAATATGCAGGGAAGGATATTCTTGGTCTCAAGCACACTACACAGTTCTACAGAACTCTACCTTGGTGACCCCGTATGTCGATGAACACAAGAACAGTCTGCGCTCCAAACACCCGGAGCAGTGCGACGACTGGATTACATGTGAACACATCAGGACTTTCAGCAGTTGGTTGGAAACATGTCTCAGAGGTGACAACACTGTTTGTGATGAGCTGTACTTGTTGTCCAGAGGACCATCTTTGACTATATTGACTTACAAAGGATACGAGATTAATGGGAATACATTTTACACGATCGCCCAAGATCAAAAGAGCACCAACCAAAACAGCGGTGTCTGCTTTGATGTAGCAACTGAGAGCGGAAAGGACACATATTATGGTTACATAGTGGACATATGGGAACTTGACTACGGACATGATTTTAAGGTCCCTTTGTTTAAGTGCAAATGGGTCAATCTGACAGGAGGCGGGGTACAGGTAGACCCACAGTACGGAATGACAACAGTGGATCTGAAAAATCTTGGGTACACTGACGAACCGTTCATCCTAGCCAATGATGTGGCACAGGTTATCTATGTGAAGGACATGTCTACCAAACTGAGAAAAAGAAAAGATAAGGAAGCGAATACATCATACGATGAGCCAAAGCGCCACATAGTTCTTTCAGGAAAAAGGGATATCCTGGGAGTGGAGGGCAAGACAGACATGTCTGAAGATTATGAAAAGTTTCATGAAATTCCTCCCTTCAATGTCAAGGCTGACCCAAGCATCCTGATAAACAATGAATATTATCCATTGTTATGGTGCAATAAGCAAATGACACAAGCGAAGAAAAAGTGAAGACTTTCTCCCGCAACTATTATGATGATACCATGCCAACTTTGTAACACACGAGTATGCTATGCCAACTTTTTCAGAGTTCAGTTGAAAACTATGAATTTAGGTCGAATTTTCTCTATAGGTGCATCTATGTTCATTTTTTTTAGTAAAGTTAATCACAAACTTGTGATTGACACAAATTTCAAAGAATTCAAATTTTAACTATTCAAATTTGAAAACTAATGGCACTAACAGAAAGTTTATAATTTTTCTAAAACTAATGGCACTAACAGAAAGTTTATAATTTTCCTGACCTAAAAGCAAAAAGAATTAAAAAATAAAGCAAAAAAGAAAAGAAAATAAATAATACAGAAAACAAAACAAAAAAACTGGAAACAAAATAAAAATAACAACAATAAGTATTTTGTTGTAAGTAGAAACAAAATAAAATAAATAAAGCAACAAAGAAAACTAAAAAACTAAAAAAGTGTTTTCAAATTTGAAAACTAATGGCACTAACAAAAAGTTTATAATTTTTCTAAAACTAAAATAAAAAAGAATTAAAAAATAAAGCAGAAAACAAAACAAAAAAAATAATGCAAAAAACAAAACAAAAAAACTAGAAAAAAAATAGGCACTAAAAGCAAAAAAACTAAAAAAGTGTTTTCAAATTTGAAAACTAATGGCACTAACAGAAAGTTTATAATTTTTGTGACCTAAAAGAAAAAATAAATCACTAAAAAACTATAAGTATTTTGTTCTAAGTAGAAATGAAAAAATAAATAGAAAAAAGGAAAAAAAGCCTATAATATTTTTTATGACTAACTAAATTTACCAAATTGAGTATAACGATAAAACACAGTAATATTAAATAGTAGGAAAAAGAATGACTCAAAAATCAATTTTTATAGTAAAGTTATTCATAAACTAGTGATTCACACAAATTTTAAAAAATTCAAATTTAAACTATTCAAATTTTAAAACTAATGGCACTAACAGAAAGTTTATAATTTTTGTGACCTAAAAGAAAAAAATCTCTAAAAACTATAAGTATTTAGTTCTAAGTAGAAATGCAAAAATAAATAGTAAAAAATGCCACTGGGCCACCACGGCCTGAATACGACTAGAAGCCCATCCATGGGACAGGATTCAGGCCCGCAGAAGGCCCAGCAGGCCCATAGGCATAGCGGTGTGAGATTAGGCCCAGAGGCCTAGAGTTCTGAGGAGTTCGATGGAGATGGCGGGGCAGCGCTTATAAACAGGTGCGGCGCTCCTCAGCTAGCGAGGTGGGACTAAACATCCCACCACACCACGGCTTTGGCAAGCGCAGGCCTTTGGTCCCGGTTGGTGCCACCAACCGGGACCAAAGGCCGTCCCTTCCCGTCCTTTGGGCTGCTGAAAAAGGCCTTTGGTCCCGGTTGGTGCCACCAACCGGGACTAATGCCCACCTTTAGTCCCGGTTTGTGCCACAAACCGGGACTAAAGGCTTTACTATATAAGTTCACACTTCGGAAATTTTCACTCTCATCTCTCGCAGTTGCGCCCCGACGCCGACGCCGCCAGGCTGCCCCGCCGTCGCCGTCGCCTCGCCCGTGCCCGTCGTCGCCCGCGCCCTCGCCGTAGCCCGCCGTCGCCCGTGCCCTCGCCGTCGCCCGCGCCCCTGCCCCGACGCGCACCGCCCCGGCCCGCCCCTGCCCCAACGCGCGCCGCCCTGGCCCGTCCCCGTCGTCGTGGCCCGCGCCCCTGCCTCGACGCGCGCTGCCCCGGCCCGCAGTCGCCGTCGCCCCTGCCCCGACGCCATCCTCGCCGCCGACCCCGCCCGCCCCTCAGCTTGGTCCGGCCGCCGGCGCCTCAGCTTGGTCCGGCCGCCGGCGCCCTCCCTTTGCAATTTTTTTCATATATATGCTTGTTATATATATATATGCTTGTTTTTTATATACATGCTTGTTTTTATATATATATAATGATTTTTTATAGAATATGATGTTTTTTTCATAGATGATCACATATATGATGTATGCACGAATGTGGATGAAATATGATGTTTTTTTGTTCATAGAACATGATGTTATTTTAATTCATAGATCTTTTTTGTTCATGAGAGAGGCGGGGACGTTGAGGGATCATAGATGTATTTTTTCAGAATTTTCTATCATGCATAGACGAATTTTAGACCACGGGAGCACCCCCTCCCTATCGTTGCAAAATTTGCTGAGTGATATTAAGAAGGAAGGAAAAGAAGGATAGGAAAGAAAGAAAATAAGAAGAGGAAAGAAAGAAGAAGAGGAGAAATAAATAAGAAGAAGAAAAAAGAAGAAAAAGAAGAGGAGAAGAAGAGAAAATAGAATATATTCTATTTTTTCTTCTTCTCCTCTATTCCTTTCTTCTTCTCCTCTTTTTTTTCTTCAATCTTCTCCTCTAGCTATTCCTTTCTTCTTCTCCTCTTTTTATTTTTCTTCGTTTTCTTATGTCTTATTGTGTATATTGCTTCTTTGTGTATATTATGTATATATGTCAGTATATATATTGTGTATATTGCTTCTTTTCAGATTTTTTTTCCATATATATGTTTGTATTTTGTATTTTATCGAGTCTGTCGTCGTCGTTATACCCCTCCTGATAACTTCAACATGAGGGGGGGGTCGATATACATACCACCTCCCGATAACTTCAACACGAGGGGGGTCGATATACCCTAAATAGCAAGTATTGTCGATGTGAGATACATGTGGCCGTCGGTGTCGGACACTACATCCACGTCCCACAAGTGACGCGGGCTTCGACGCTCACGTCACTTGTGGGACGTGGATGTAGTGTCCGACACCGACGACCACATGTATCTCACACCCACGATACTTGCTATTTAGGGTTTCCTCTATCGCTCGGCGACCCTCGACGACCCTCGTTCCCGATAAAAAAAAGAGGAAGAAGAAGGAAAAAAAAGAGGAGAAGAAAGAATAGAGGAGTTCTTACTCCTCTATTAGTTCCTCTCCTCTTTTTTTCTTCTTCCTCTTCTTTTTTTATCCTTGAAGCGTTATCGAGGCCACCCCAAACCCTAGAGAAGCAGCGTCGAGGCCACCCAAACCCTAGAGAAGCAGCGTCGAGGCCACTAATTAATATTAGTTCTACGTTTGCCACTAATATATCCATCTGTCATGTTTGAATAATAATTGCCATGTTGTAAATATTTGTAGAAACTATGGACACCGCCCGAGACGAAGTACAAGAAGTGTTGTTGGGGGACATAATCGCACGAGGAAGTGATGCCGTCTGCTCGTTGTTTCTCAATGACACCGATGGTCTGGAAGTAGCTAGCTATGATTATGATGGCTCCGGTGACCTAGTGCTGGTGCAAGAAGGAGACCGTGAGGACGGCTCCGGTGACCCAATACCGGTGCAAGAAGGAGACCGTGATGACGTCTCTGGTGACTGAACCGAGTCCGACCAGGTATATATATTAGTTAAGCTTCTGCTGACTAGCTAATTGATGCATTCATTGTTTTGGTATGTACACATATTAATTAAGTCTTTGTTCTTTTTTCTAGCCCTCCGGATCGAGCACAACTTCGGTAAAGAGACGAGGCCCGAAGAAAAAGTTGAGCTCGGATGAAAAGTTTGAGATCATACCAATCGCGCCCGATGGCCAACCGATTGAACCCCTCCGGACAAAGAGCGCATTTGTTGCTCAGTGCGGGGTTTTGGTTAGGGACAAGATCCTGATCAGCATCCAGCAATGGTTAAAGCCGGCTATAGAAGACCCTGAGGTGTCTTATGTCAATGATATGAAGAAAAATGATCTTTGGACTGAGCTGAAGTCAAATTTCACCCTACCGCCAGAGGATGATCCGGAGAAGCCAGTTAAAGAGCAATTTATCAAGTCTTTTGCTCTTAAGAGGATGGTAGAACTATTCAGGAGGTGGAAGAAAGAGCTGAATAAGTTTGTCGAAAATAAAGAGATACCAGAATTCAAGGGCAGATATGAGAAGATCAGAGATCACTGGCCCACATTTGTGGCCCACAAGACATCGGAAAAGAGTAAGAAGATGTCGGCGACAAACAAGCAAAATGCTGCGAAGAAGAAGCATCACCATTGCACGGGGTCAGGTGGCTACCTCGTAGCCCGGCCTAAGTGGGCCAAGACTGAGAATGATCTGGTTGATAAAGGGATCGAACCAGAGACAATTAACTGGCCAGACCGTTGCCGGACTTGGTTCTTCGGGGCTGGCGGAACCTTGGACCCTGTATCAGGGAAGTGCATTCGGACGAATGATCAAATGGACATACCAGTCAAGAAGCTTCAGCAGTATATCGAAGCAGCACAGCAAGGGACATTCATTCCAGACAGAGAGAACAACGAGCTCATAATGGCCCTCGGGAATCCTGAGCACCCTGGACGGACACGAGGCACGCCAGGCTCCATTCTGTGGAAGGTTGGGTTTCCGGACGCAGGTGGTTACAAATGCCACGAGAGGAGGAAGAAAGTGGAGCAGACCCAACTGCAGGCGCTGCACGCTAGGGTACAAGCGATAGAGGAACAAGAAGCAAATCGCAGCAAATGAACTGCCGAAGTTTCCCCTGAAGCTACCCCACCATCTCAGTGGAGAAGCAGCGTGGCTTCCACCGAGCTGCTTCAGCCGGAGCATGTCTTGACGGCTCATGTCAGCTATCCCGTGGATGCTATCACGGAGTCTCAAAATTGCCACCTTATGACACAGTTGATTAATATGAAGGTCAAGGCGGCTGTTGGCTCTGTTTTTCCTACTGAACCCGGCGCAACTTTTCACTGCCGGCCGATTCTAGAAGGATATGCTAGGGTGATGGTGGATGAAATAACGGAGGGATTTGAGGACCTCCAGCTTGACCACCCTACCGGTGAAGGGGAGACTCGGCTGGGTTCTACTCTGAAGACTGGATGCCTATGGCGGAAGGAGCTCATCAACCTTCCGAACTGGACGCCTCCGCCTCGTCCTCCTCCTCCGGCGAGTCAGGGCACTCCGCCTCCTCCACCGCCTCCTCCTCCGGCGAGTGACGATCAGGAAACTCGGCCAGCTCCTTCTCCGGCGCGTGGCGGCATTCTGCCTCCTTCTCCGCCTGCGCCGGCATGCCCGAGCAGCCAGCCTCCTCCTTCTCCGCCTTGTCAGCAAGGGCGGAAGAGACCTGCCGCCGCTCCGGCTGCTCTGGCGCGTCGTAGTCCTTCTCCTCCGCCTCGTAAGAAAGTAAAGAAGACAACCGCTCCGTCTGCTCTACCGGCGTCTAGCAGTACAGCCAGTGGCGGGAGGACATACAGATTCGGTCCTTCTCTGAAGACTCCAGAGAAGTTACCATACGAGAGGACCCTGGAGGAGAACGTCGAGATCACGCGAGAATAAGTGAGGAACTTCTTTGAAGGGATGAAAGCAAAGAAACATCCACCTCCGGAGGAGAAGGTAGATCCGGTGAAAGCGAAGTGCACTCTGGCTGCCCTGACAAAACCACCCAAGTCTCTGCCGAAAGGCAACTATGAGCGCATTATTGGAAAGGAATTTGTCGAAGCGGAGCGGTCGGGAAGTACTGTCAGTGATCAAAGGCTGAAAGAACGATGAGTTGGGAAACAAATTGCCCAGCTCGGCGAACAAGTGAAGCAATCGTGCCCCCCGCTCAAGGTGCCTAGCGACATCGACGCTAATGATCCGAGGATGGTGCCCGGTTATAGCAATCTTGGAGATTACCTGCCCGATGATGTACATTATGATTTCATGGAGGTGCAGATACAAAGATACGAGTACGGGAAGCCTCTCGTCAAAGATGAAAGATCTCTATCAACGATGATGCGAAGATTGCATGATTGGTACTTCAAAATCTGCAGAGAGTCTGAGGGGAGGAGTACTTTGTATGTGAGAGTTAAAAAGGAGCATGACCTCGTTGGAATTGAACTGTTGCCTGTTCCATTTGAGGAGTTCTTTCAGTTTTTCAATCAATTGGCCCTCGGTAAAGCAACGGTCACCTGCTACTGTCTGTAAGTAGTACTACTTCTGTCATAAAGTCTCTCTATATAGCTCAGCTCTTTCATTGCATGTATTCATAATTATCCTCACTATATTATGCAGATTGAAGATCGCCGAATTAAAGAAAAGACAAATCGGTGATATTGGGTTCATTAACACAAATCTCATAGATGCAACTCAGGTTAAATTTCATGCTGCAAATACCGAGGCCAACTTGCTATGATCGTTGGTAATAAATGAAAACAAAGATATAATACTCTTTCCTTACAACTTCAAGTAAGTGTTACTGTCTTGTGCATATTCGGTTTCCCTTATATATTAGTCAAGGTTATAGTAATGTAATTGATGAGTTATGCATGCGTGTGCAGTTTCCACTATATTCTCCTAGAGATTAAGCTTGAGCAGGGACTAGTAACCGTCTTAGACTCAAGACGAAAAGATCCCCAGGACTATGCGGACATGACTCAAATGCTCAAGAAGTAAGTTAAATCGGTCATTATCCACCATATCAACAACTTTGTTCATTTCCTGATATATCAAGTAATTGTTTTCCTTGTCTGGCAGGGTTTAGAAAAAATTCACCAAAAAAGCTCCGGGACTCCCGAAGAAGCTGCAATTTAGACACCCGAAAGTAAGTACTATAGTACCATGTTCCGCGCATCTCCTATTGATTCAAGCGCTAGTTTCATCAATACCATTTGGCATTCTTGCTTATCAGTTTGATTGACCTCTATTTCTTGTAAAGTGGATGTGGCAGGAACAAGGGAATGATTTCTGTGGATACTACGTTTGCGAGTCCATCCGCCACACGACCTATGAGCGGGGCTACTCTGACGAACAATATGAAGTGCGTAAATAACAACATTCACAATTTTATTTTATTACCATCATTTGTGTTGAGTTTCATTCATTCATATATATATATATATATGTATTGACCCCCTTCTTCAAATTAGATGTTTCGGAAGCAGGATGAACTCCTAGCACCAGCTCGCATGCGAGCAATTCAAGAGGAATTGGCGGCATTCTTTCTTGACCACGTGATCGCTGAAGACGGAGAATACTATGTGGACCATGCGTCCGTATGTTAGGAGATTATATTTGTAAGAGATAATTATTGTATATATGTAGCCGGTAGTGTCGGATAGATATACGAGAACTTGTTGTTCGACCAATCTCTCGGAGAAGGAAAGGTGGTCGATACCACTTCTCTCTTTATGCATATATGTTCATGATGATCTTCTGTTTCCTTCGTTTGCTTACTAGCTAGCTAGCGTGTCTAGTCCTCTCTATACGTATGTATAGTACGTAGCGTCGACCAAGCACGGACATAAGAGAGGACACTTCTCTATTAATTATAGCTAGCTAACACAATATATGAAACACCTAAATTAACCCCCCAAAACCCCCAAACCCCCCCCTTTAAAAAAACAAAAACCCCAGCCACAGAAATGCTGACGCGTGGATGCCTATTGGTCCCGGTTGGTGCCACCAACCGGGACCAAAGGCCCTCCTGCCTGGGCTCCGTGCAAGGCCACGTGGAGGCCCATCTGTCCCGGTTCTGGATTGAACCGAGACTAAAGGGACAGGGCATTAGTACCGACCCTTTAGTCCCGGTTCAGGAACCGGGACAAAAGGCCCTTACGAACCGGGACAATAGGCCCTTTTTCTACTAGTGGTGAGCTACGACATAATTTGCAAAGACCTTTTGACTATGTTCATGATAATTAAGTTCATCTAATCAAATTATTCAATGAACTCCCACTTGGATAGACATCCCTCTAGTCATCTAAGTGAAACATGATCCGAGTCAACTAGGCCGTGTCCGATCATCACGTGAGATAGACTAGTCAACATCAGTGAACATCTTCATGTTGATCATATCTTCTATACGACTCATGCTTGACCTTTCGGTCTTCTGTGTTCCGAGGCCATGTCTGTACTTGCTAGGCTTGTCAAGTTAACCTAAGTGTATTGCGTGTGTAAATCTGGCTTACACCCGTTGTATGCGAACGTTAGAACCTATCACACTCGATCATCACGTGGTGCTTCGGAACAACGGACCTTAGCAACGGTGCACGGTTAGGGGGAACACAATCCTTGATATTTTAATGAGGGATCATCTTATTTATGCTACCGTCGTTCTAAGCAAATAAGATGTAAAAACATGACAAACATCACATGCAAATCATAAAGTGACATGATATGGCCAATATCACCTTGCGCCTTTGAGGCGCGGCATGATCACCTTCGTCACCGGCATGACACCATGATCTCCATCATCATGATCTCCATCATTGTGTCTTCATGAAGTTGCCTTGTCAACTATTACTTCTACTACTATGGCTAACGGTTAGCAATAAAGTAAAGTAATTACATGACGTTTATGTTGACACGCAGGTCATAAATAAATTAAGACAACTCCTATGGCTCCTGCCGGTTGTCATACTCATCGACATGCAAGTCGTGATTCCTATTACAAGAACATGATCAATCTCATACATCACATATATCATTCATCACATCCTTTTGGCCATATCACATCACATAGCATACCCTACAAAAACAAGTTAGACGTCCTCTAATTGTTGTTGCATGTTTTACGTGGCTGCTATGGGTTTCTAGCAAGAATGTTTCTTACCTACGCAAAACCACAACGGTGATATGCCAATTGCTATTTACCCTTCAGAAGGACCCTTTTCATTGAATCCGATCCGACTAAAGTGGGAGAGACAGACACCCGCCAGCCACCTTATGCATCAAGTGCATGTCAGTCGGTGGAACCTGTCTCACGTAAGTGTACATGTAAGGTCGGTCCGGGCCGCTTCATCCCACAATGCCGCCGAATCAAGATAAGACTAGTAAGGGCAAGCAAATTGAACAAATCATCGCCCACAACTACTTTGTGTTCCACTCGTGCATAGAATCTACGCATAGACCTAGCTCTGATGCCACTGTTGGGGATCGTAGCAGAAATTTAAAATTTTCTACGCATCACCAAGATCAATCTATGGAGTAATCTAGCAACGAGGGGAAGGGGAGTGCATCTACATACCCTTGTAGATCGCTAAGCGGAAGCGTTGCAAGAACGCGGTTGGTGGAGTCATACACGCAGCGATTCAGATCACGGTTGATTCCGATCTAAGCGCCGAACAACGGCGCCTCCGCTTTCAACACACGTACAGCCTGGTGACGTCTCCCGCGCCTTGATCCAGCAAGGAGAGAGGGAGAGGTTGGGGAAGACTTCGTCCAGCAGCAGCACGACGGCATGGTGATGGTGGAGGAGCGTGGGACTCTAGCAGGGCTTCGCCAAGCACTACGAGAGACAAGGAGGGAGAGAGGTAGGGCTGCGCCAAGAGGGAGATCAAATCATGTGTTGGGCAGCCCCCAATACCTCAAGTATATATAGGGGAAGGGGAGGGGCTGCACCCCCATCTAGGGTTCCATCCCTAGGGTGGCGGCAGCCCCCAAAACCCATCTAGGGTGCGGCCAAGGGGGGGAGAGAGGGGGCGCCCTAGGGTGGGCCTTAAGGCCCATCTGGACCTAGGGTTTGCCCCCTCCCACTCTCCACGTGCCTTGGGCCTTGGTGGGGGGGCACAGCAGCCCACCTGGGGCTGGTCCCCTCACAGACTTGGCCCACGCAGCCTTCTGGGGCTGGTGGCCCCACCTGGTGGACCCTCGGGACCCTCCCGGTGGTCCCGGTACGTTACCGATAGCACCCGAAACTTTTCCGGTGACCAAAACGGGACTTCCCATATATAAATCTTTACCTCTGGACCATTCTGGAACTCCTCGTGATGTCCGGGATCTCATCCAGGACTCCGAACAACATTCGGTAACCGCGTACATACTTTCCCTATAACCCTAGCGTCATTGAACCTTAAGTGTGTAGACCCTACGGGCTCGGGAATCATGCATACATGACCGAGACAACTCTCCGGTCAATAACCAACAGCGGGATCTGGATACCCATGTTGGCTCCCACATGCTCCACGATGATCTCATCGGATGAACCACGATGTCAAGGATTCAATCAATTCCGTATACAATTCCCTTTGTCTACCGGTATAGTACTTGCCCGAGATTCGATCGTCGGTATCCTGATACCTTGTTCAATCTCCTTACCGGCAAGTCTCTTTACTCATTCTGTAACACATCATCTTGTGATCAACTCCTTGGTCACATTGTGCACATTATGATGATGTCCTACCGAGTGGGCCCAGAGATACCTCTCCGTTACATGGAGTGACAAATCCCAGTCTCGATTCGTGCCAACCCAACAGACACTTTCGGAGATACCCGTAGTGCACCTTTATAGCCACCCAGTTATGTTGTAGAGTTTGGTACACCCAAAGCATTCCTATGGTATCTGGGAGTTGCACAATCTCATGGTCTAAGGAAATCATACTTGACATTAGAAAAGCTTTAGCAGACGAACTATACGATCTTGTGCTAGGCTTAGGATTGGGTCTTGTCCATCACATCATTCTCCTAATGATGTGATCCCGTTATCAATGACATCCAATGTCCCTGGTCAGGAAACCATGACCATCTATTGATCAACGAGCTAGACAACTAGAGGCTTACTAGGGACATGTTGTGGTCTATGTATTCACACATGTATTACGGTTTCCGGTTAATACAATTATAGCATGAACAATAGACAATTGTCATGAACAAGGAAATACAATAATAACCATTTTATTATTGCCTCTAGGGCATATTTCCAATAGCGGCATCAACATGCCTTGGTAAAATTTTTGTCCCATTTGGGGGCAGGTTTGGGTATATGAGTCTCACAAGCAAGAGCTTGTCACAACAAGCGTGATGGTTTCAGTGGGGAACGTGCCGCCTTTGGGGACGAAACGATATTCATTACCTCTTATTGCTTTCAAAAAATTTCCAGTGTCAACATAGAATAACAGGAGTGTTATGTTTAATTTTGGACTTTTTACGGGTTCGTTTGGACATTTTTATACATTAACTTGTATTTGTACGCATTTCAGGTGCATAATTCAAATTAGAACTACATGCACATGATCCAATGCATATAAAATGGTTGAAAAATCAAATTTGTGTCCTTGGTTCCATGCTTAGGTCCCATGCAAGAAATGGCAATGAATTTCAAACACCCTGCCACCGCCACTCGGCCTCAAACATTGAGATACCTGGTTTTTAAATTCTAGTAAATCCAAAACTCGTCTGAAATTCATGAAACTTGGCATGTTATCATGGAGCGGCATCAACATGCCTTGGTAAAAATTTTGGGTCAGGTTTGGGTATAAGCGTCTCACAAACTATAGCTTCTCACAACAAGTGTGATGGTTTCGGTAGGGAACGTGCCACATTTGGGGATGAAACGATATCCGTTGCCTCTTATTGCTTTAAAAATGTTTCTAGTGTCAACATAGAACAACATGAGTGTTTTGTTTAATTTTGGAATTTTTGGGGTTCGGTTGGACATTTTTATACATTAACTGGGTCTTCTATGCATTTTATGTGCATAATTCAAATCTGAACTACATGCACATGCTCCAGTGCATATAAATTGTGTGTGTTCTGTTAACCATTCACGTGATGCCACACCTCAATCTTTTAATGACTAGGTGGTGCCGTGCGGATAGGTGCTTGAGTGCTTCACTAAACGGGAGGCGTGCGAGCTGTATTCCAATGTGGAGGCTCACCGAGAAGAGTGTGAGCTGTACGCCGCGCATGATTTGTGCAGCTGTTGATTGCAAACGTTTTAGTAAGAACACCCGTATGCAAACCGACAGCTTCCCCAGGAAGCCAAGAGAAAATGTGCCGAGCAGGATTTCTGCATCTCTTGATCGCAAATGTTTTAGATAGAACACCCGTATGCAAAGTGAGAGCTATGGTCTTCCCCCTTAAGTCGAGGGAAAATTCGCAGCGCGGGATTTGTGCATCCCTTCAGCACAAACGGTTGTTTTGGATGACCCGTGTGCAACCACATACAAACAATTTGGTAAGATTTGCATCTGTCATATTGGGTATGTGATACGTCCATTTTGCATCATGCTTTTATATCGATATTTATTGCATTATGGGCTATTATTACACATTATGTCACAATACTTATGCCTATTCTCTCTTATTTTACAAGGTTTACATAAAGAGGGAGAATGCCGGCAGCTGGGATTCTGGGCTGGAAAAGGAGCAAATATTAGAGACCTATTCTGCACAGCTCCAAAAGTCCTGAAACTTCACGGAAGACGTTTTCGGAATATATAAAAAATACTGAGTGCAAGAAGTTCACCAGGGGAGCCACACCCTGCCCATGAGGGTGGGGGCGCGCCCTACCCCCTGGGCGCCCCCTACCTCGTGGGCCCGCCGGTGGCCCTCCGGTGGCCATCTTCTGCTATATGAAGTCTCTCGATGAGGAAAAAATCATAAGCCATCTTCTCGGACGAAACTCCGCCGCCACGAGGCGGAACCTTGGCGGAACCAATCTAGGACTCTAGCAGAGCTGTTCTGCCGGGGAAACTTCCCTCCGGGAGGGGGAAGTCATCGCCATCGTCATCACCAACGCTCCTCTCATCAGGAGAGGGCAATCTCCATCAACATCTTCATCAGCACCATCTCCTCTCAAAACCCTAGTTCATCTCTTGTATCCAATTCTTGTCTCCAAGTCCGGGATTGGTGCTAGTAGGTTGCTAGTAGTGTTAATTACTCTTTGTAGTTGATGCTAGTTGGTTTATTTGGTGGAAGATCGTATGTTCAGATCCTATATGCATATTAATACCCCTCTTATTATGAACATGAATATGCTTTGTGAGTAGTTACGTTTGTTCTTGAGGACATGGGAGAAGTCTTGCTATTAGTAGTCATGTGAATTTGGTATTCATTCGATATTTTGATGAGATGTATGTTGTCTCTCCTCAAGTGGTGTTATGTGAACGGCGACTACATAACACTTCACCATTATTTGGGCCTAGAGGAAGGCATTGGGAAGTAATAAGTAGATGATGGGTTGCTAGAGTGACAGAAGCTTAAACCCTAGTTTATGTGTTGCTTCGTAAGGGGCTGATTTGGATCCATATGTTTCATGCTATGGTTAGGTTTACCTTAATACTTTTGTTGTAGTTGCGGATGCTTGCAATAGAGGTTAATCATAAGTGGGATGCTTGTCCAAGTAAGGACAGCACCCAAGCACCGGTCCACCCACATATCAGATTATCAAAGTACCAAACGCGAATCATATGAACGTGATGAAAACTAGCTTGACGATATTCCCATGTGTCCTCAGGAGCGCTTTTCTCTATATAAGAGTTTGTCCAGGCTTGTACTTTGCTACAAAAGGATTGGGCCACCTTGCTGCACTCTATTTACTTTTGTTACTTGTTGCTCATTAAAATTATCCTATCACAAAACTATCTGTTACCACTTATTTCAGTACTTGCAGAGAATATCTTGCTGGAAACCGCTTATCATTTCCTTCTTCTCCTCGTTGGGTTCGACATTCTTACTTATCGAAAGGACTATGATAGATACCCTATACTTGTGGGTCATCAAGACTCTTTTCTGGTGCCGTTGCCGGGGAGTGAAGCGCCTTTGGTAGGTGGAATTTGGTAAGGAAAAATTTGTATAGTGTGCTGAAATTTACTATCACTCATTATTATGGAAAGTAAACCTCTGAGGGGCTTGTTCGGGGTATCTTCACCCCGACCAGTAGAGCAAAGAGTTTCTCCTCAACCCACTGAACCTACTGAAAATGAAAATGTTTGCTTTGAAATTCCTTCGGGTATGTTAGAAAAACTGCTAGCTAATCCTTTTGTAGGAGATGGAACAAAGCATCCTGATGACCATCTAATATATGTGGATGAAGTTTGTGGATTATTTAAGCTTGCCGGTGTACCCAGAGATGTTGTTAAGAAGAAGGTCTTCCCTTAATCTTTGAAGGGAGATGCATCGACATGGTATAGGCTATGTGATGATATGGGGTCATGGAACTACAAACGATTGAAATTGGAATTTCATCAGAAGTTTTATCATATGCATCTTGTTCATCGTGATCGCAATTATATATATAATTTTTGGCCTCACGAAGGAGAAAGCATCGCTCAAGCTTGGGGGAGGCTTAAATCATTGTTATATTCATGCCCCAATCATGAGCTCTCAAGAGAAATGATTATTCAAAATTTATATGCTCGGCTTTCTGATAACAATTGCACCATGCTCGATACTTCTTGTGTTGGCTCTTTTATGACGAAGACTATTGAATTCGCCCTATAGTGAGTCGTATTACAATTCACTGGCCGTCGTTTTACAACGTCGTGACTGGGAAAACCCTGGCGTTACCCAACTTAATCGCCTTGCAGCACATCCCCCTTTCGCCAGATTGTGTTAAATCTTTTATGGATACCGATGTTTTCCGTAAATTTAGCACTAAATATGGACTTGACTCTGAGATAGTAGCTTCTTTCTGTGAATCTTTCGCTACTCATGTCAATCTCCCCAAGGAGAAGTGGCTTAAATATCATCCTCCCATAGAAGTAAAAGTAGCTGCACCTATTAAAGTTGAAGAAAAGACTGTCACTTATAATGATCCTATTGTTCCTACTGCTTATGTTGAGAAACCACCTTTTCTTGTTAGGATAAAGGATCATGCTAAAGCTTCAACTGTGGTTTGTAAAAGCAATATTAAAACTTATACACCTTCTGAGCAAATTAAAGTTGAACCTTATATTGCTATTGTTAAAGATCTCTTGGCTGATAATATTGATGGGCATGTTATTTATTTCTATGATGAAACTGCTAGAATTGCTAAACCCTGTGCTAAAGATAAACCTAAACCGGTGGTAGGCATGCCTGTTATTTTTGTTAAAATAGGAGATCATTGTTATCATGGCTTATGTGATATGGGTTCCAGTGCTAGTGCAATACCTATTAGCCTATATAGAGAAATTATGCATGATATTGCACCTGTTGAGTTAGAAGATATTGATGTCACAATTAAGCTTGCCAATAGAGATACTATTTTACCAATGGGAATTGTTAGAGATGTTGAAGTCTTGTGTGGGAAAACTAAATATCCTACTGATTTTCTTGTTCTAGGTTCCCCACAAGATAGCTTTTGTCTCATTATATTTGGTAGACCCTTCTTAAACACTGTTAATGCTAAGATAGATTGCAAAAAGGATGTTGTTACTATCGGTTTAGATGATATGTTTCATGAATTTAATTTCTCTAAATTTAGTAGAAAACACCGTGAAGAATTACCTAGTAAGGATGAAATTATTGGTCTTGCTTCTATTGCCGTACCTCCTAGTGATCCTTTAGAACAATATTTGCTAGACCATGAAAATGATATGTTTATGAACGAAAGAAGGGAAATAGATGAAGTATTCTTTAAACAGGAACCTATTCTGAAACATAATTTGCCTGTTGAAATCCTAGGGGATCCTCCTCCACCCAAGGGTGATCCCGTGTTTGAACTTAAACCGTTGCCTGATACTCTTAAATATGCTTATCTTGATGATAAAAAGATATATCCTGTTATTATTAGTGCTAACCTTTCAGAGCATGAGGAAGAGAGATTATAGAAAATTCTGAAGAAGCACCGTGATGCTATTGGGTATACTC
This sequence comes from Triticum urartu, assembly GCF_003073215.2. Classification (NCBI taxonomy): domain Eukaryota; kingdom Viridiplantae; phylum Streptophyta; class Magnoliopsida; order Poales; family Poaceae; genus Triticum; species Triticum urartu. Next base: position 208,798,130 of record NC_053028.1, on the reverse strand, counting down.
TGATGATCTTAAGGGCATTAGTCCCACTCTATATCAACATAAAATAAATGTGGAATAAGATGCTAAACTAGTTCGTGATCATCAACGACGGCTGAATCCTAAAATGAAAGAAGTGGTAAGAAAGGAAATACTAAAGCTCCTTGAGGGAGGTATAATTTATCCCATTGCTGATAGTCAGTGGGTAAGTCCTGTCCATTGTGTCCCTAAGAAGGAAGGTATTACTGTCGTTCCTAATGATAAATATGAATTGATTCCTCAAAGAATGATTACAGGTTATAGGGTGGTAATTGATTTCCGCAAATTAAATAAGGCCACTATAAAGGACCATTAGCCCTTACCTTTTTTATCGATCAAATGCTAGAAATATGATCCAAACATACACATTTTTGCTTTCTAGATGGTTATTCTGGTTTCTCTCAAATACCTGTGTCAGCCAAGGATCAATCAAAGACTACTTTTACTTGACCTTTTGGTACTTTTGCTTATAAACGTATGCCTTTTGGTTTATGTAATGCACCTGCTACCTTTCAAAGATGCATGATGGCTATATTCTCTGACTTTTGTGAAAAGATTTGTGAGGTTTTCATGGACAATTTTTCCGTCTATGGATCCTCTTTTGATGACTTCTTAAGCAACCTTGATCGGGTTTTGCAGAGGTGTGAAGAAACTATTCTTGTCTTGAATTGGGAGAAGTGCCACTTTATGGTTAATGAAGGTATTGTCTTGGGGCATAAAGTTTCTGAAAGAGGTATTGAAGTTGATAAAGCCAAGGTTGATGCTATTGAAAATATGCCATGCCCCAAGGACATCAAAGGTACAAGAAGTTTCCTTGGCCATGCCGGATTTTATAAGAGGTTCATTAAGTACTTCTCAAAAATTTCTCCTCCTCTGACTAATTTATTACAAAAAGATGTACCATTTGTCTTTGATGATGATTGTGTAGAAGCATTTGAAATACTTAAGAAAGCATTGATCTCTGCACCAATTGTTCAACCACCTGATTGGAATTTACCCTTTGAAATTATGTGTGATGCTAGTGATTATGCTGTAGGTGTTGTTCTAGGGCAAAGAGTTGATAAGAAATTAAATGTTATTTAATATGCTAGTAAAACCCTAGACAATGCTCAAAGAAATTATGCTACTACTGAAAAAGAATTCTTAGCAGTTGTATTTGCTTGTGATAAGTTCAGACCTTATATTGTTGATTCTAAAGTAACTATTCACACTGATCATGCTCCTATTAAATATCTTATGTAAAATAAATATGCTAAACCTAGACTTATTAGATGGGTTCTCTTGCTACAAGAATTTGATTTACATATTGTTGATAGAAAGGGAGCTGAGAACCCCGTTGCAGACAACTTGTCTAGGTTAGAAAATGTGCTTGATGACCCACTACCTATTGATGATAGCTTTCCTGATGAGCCATTAAATGTCATATATGCTTCTCATACTGCTCCATGGTATGCTGATTATGCTAATTACATTGTTGCCAAGTTCATACCACCTAGTTTCACATACCAGCAAAAGAAAAAGTTCTTCTATGATTTGAGGCATTACTTTTGGGATGACAGACATCTTTATAAAGAAGGAGTAGATGGTGTTATTAGACGTTGTGTACCTGAGCATGAACAGGAACAGATCCTACGCAAGTGTCACTCCGAGGCTTATGGAGGACACCACGCTGGAGATAGAACTGCACATAAGGTATTGTAATCTGGTTTTTATTGCCCTACTCTCTTCAAACATGCCCGTAAGTTTGTCTTATCTTGTGATGAATGTCAAAGAATTGGTAATATTAGTAGACGTCAAGAAATGCATATGAACTATTCACTCGTTATTGAACCATTTGATGTTTGGGGCTTTGACTATATGGGGCCTTTTCCTGCCTCTAATGGATATACACATATTTTAGTTGCTGTTGATTACGTTTCTAAGTGGGTAGAAGCTATTCCAACTAGTAGTGCTGATCATAACACTTCTATTAAAATGCTTAAAGAAGTTTATTTTTCGAGGTTTGGAGTCCCTAGATACTTAATGACTGATGGTGGTTCACATTTTATTCATGGTGCTTTCCGTAAAATGCTTGCTAAATATGATGTTAAACATATAATTGCATCTCCTTATCACCCTCAGTCTAGTGGTCAAGTAGAATTGGGTAATAGAGAGCTCAAATTAATTTTGCAAAATACTATCAATAGGTCTAGAAAGAATTGGTCCAAGAAACTTGAAGATGCATTATGGGCCTATAGAACTGCATATAAAAATCCTATGGGCATGTCTCTATATAAAATGGTTTATGGAAAAGCATGTCACTTACCTCTCGAACTAGAACACAAGGCATATTGGGCTATTAAAGAGCTTAATTATGATTTTAAACTTGCCGGTGAGAAGAGGTTATTTGATATTAGCTCACTTGATGAATGGAGAACCCAGGCTTTAATGGAGAACTCAGGCTTTAATGGAGAACCCAGGCTTATGGAAATGCCAAGCTGTTTAAAGAAAAAGTTAAAAGATGGCATGACAAAAGGATACAAAAGCCTGAGTTCAATGTAGGTGATTATGTATTGCTATACAACTCTCGTTTACAATTTTTTGCAGGAAAACTTCTCTCTAAATAGGAAGGTCCTTACGTTATCGAGGAGTTCTATCGCTCCGGTGCCATAAAAATCAACAACTTCGAAGGCACGAATCCGAAGGTGGTGAACGGTCAAAGAATCAAACATTATATCTCAGGTAATCCCATAAATGTTGAAACCAATGTTATTGAAACCATAACCCCGGAGGAATACATAAGGGACACTTTCCGGAACGTTTCAGACTCCGAAAAGGAATAGGTATGTGGTACGGTAAGTAAACCGACTCCAAAACAGTTTTAAGGCAATATTTCTCCGTTTTGGAATATTTAGAAAAATAGAAAAATAAGTAGCAGTCCGGGAAGGACACGAGGCATCCACGAGGGTGGAGGGCGCGCCCTACCCTACTGGGCGCGCCCCCTACCTCATGGGCACCTCGTGTGCTCTCCGGACTCCGATCTCTTACACGACACATATTTTGGTCGGTAAAAATTCATTATATAATCTTCCGGAGGTTTTGACTCCCGTATCACGCAAAAATATCATGTCTTTGTTTCGAGCTGTTTTCTGCCAGGGTTGTGGAAGCTAAGCATCATGTCGTCTCCCTCCTCCTCCAACAATGAGGGAAACGATGCTTGGCTAATGAAAATAGAGCTGAAGAGAGAAGAACCCATGGAGATCAACAAGGATGAAGGGATCAAGAAGGCTACGGAGGACCAAGTTCTGGCAAAAGAAGACATCCTTCAACTTGATCACAATCTTCTTACCCCAACTGAGATCGAAGCTTTCAAGATGATTGAGTTAGCTCGTATACAAAATAAGTATCTCACACGTGAAATTTTTTTGTTGAAGGAGCATATCATCGCACTCAAAGGCATTATCCGCAAATTAGAAGACCTCCTACGCTCGATGTGTGACTATCCATCATCAACAACTCCACCTTCTTTACCAACAAAGAAGAACTGAGCATCAGGTATGGGCACTCCCCTTGGCAACTGCCAAGCTTGGGGGAGTGCCCCGGTATCGTATCACCATCACTTTTATCTTTACCGTTTTTCTTAGTTTGGTCCTTTTGATAATATCTTGATCTAGTAGAATAAAGTTTTAGTATGATCTAGTTGTTAGTTTTGCTTTATGATCCTTCTATGTAATCGAGTCCATGAGCTATATATAATAAAGATTAGTGTTGAGTCAAGGGCTTGATTATTTTTCCATGATCCTAAGTGAATGAAAGAAAAGAGAAAGAAATAAAAAGAAACAAAAGAGATCATATGGATCTTATGGAGAGTAAGGTGCTCACATAGAAAGAGTATGATGAATAAAAGTTGTTGAGAGTTGACAAACATAGTTTTGGTCATCGTTGCAATTAATAGGAAGTAGTAAAGAAAGAGAGGTCTTCACATATAAATATACTATCTTGGACATATTTTATGATTGTGAGCACTCATTAAAATATGACATGCTAAAGAGTTGACGTTGGACAAGGAAGACAATGTAATGGGTTATGTTTTCTTACATCTGATATAAATTATATTGCCATGGATCATCCAACATGGTTGAGCTTGCCTTTTCCCCCTCATGCTAGCCAAACTCATCGCACCAAGTAGAGATACTACTTGTGCTTCCAAATGTCCTTAAACTAGTTTTGCCATGAGAGTCCACCATACCTACCTATGGATGGAGTAAGATCCTCCAAGTAAGTTGTCATCGGTGCAAGCAATAAAAATTGCTCTCTAAATATGTATGACTTATTAGTGTGGGAGAAAATAAACTTTATACGATCATGTGATATGGAAGAAATAAAAGTGACAGACTGCATAATAAAGGTCCATATCGCAAGTGGCAATATAAAGTGACGTTCTTTAGCATTAAGATTTTGTGCATCCAACCATAAAAGCGCATGACAACCTCTGCTTCCCCCGGCGAAGGGCCTGTCTTTTACTTTTATCTCCTACCTTGCATAAGAGTCATGGTGATCTTCACCCTTCCTTTTTACATTTTATCCTTTGGCAAGCACAGTATGTTGGAAAGATCCTGGTATATATGGCTAATTTGATGTGAGTTTTCATGAACTATTATTGTTGACATTACCCTTGAGGTAAAACGATGGGAGGCAAAACTATAAGCCCCTATCTTTCTCTGTGTCCGATTAAAACTCCATACCCATAAGTATTGTGTGAGTGTTAGCAATAGTGAAAGACTATATGATAGTTGAGTATGTGGACTTGCTGAAAAGCTCTTATGTTGACTCTTTCCTATGTTATGATAAATTGCAATTGCTCCAATGACTGAGATTATAGTTTGTTAGTTGTCAATGAAGTTTATGATTCATACTTGAAATTGTAATTGAATTATTACTCTAGCATAAGGAATCATATGAAAAGAATTATATAAGTTGTTGTTCTAAGAATGATCATGATGCCCTCATGTCCGTATTTTATTTTTATAGATACCTCTATCTCTAAACATGTGGACATATTTTTCGATTTCGGCTTTCGCTTGAGAACAAGCGAGGTCTAAGCTTGGGGGAGTTGATACGTCCATTTTGCATCATGCTTTTATATCAATATTTATTGCATTATGGGCTGTTATTACACAATATGTCACAATACTTATGCATATTCTCTCTTATTTTACAAGGTTTACATAAAGAGGGAGAATGCCGGCAGCTGGGATTCTGGGCTGGAAAAGGAGCAAATATTAGAGACCTATTCTACACAGCTCCAAAAGTCCTGAAACTTCACAGAAGAAGTTTTCGGAATATATAAAAAATACTGAGGGCAAGAAGTTCACCAGGGGGGCCACACCCTGCCCACGAGGGTGGGGGCGCCCTACCCCCCTGGGCGCGCCCCCTACCTCGTGGGCCCCCTGGTGGCCCTCCGGTGGCCATCTTATGCTATATGAAGTCTTACGATGAGGAAAAAAATCATAAGCCATCTTCTCGGATGAAACTCTGCCGCCACGAGGCGGAACCAATCTAGGGCTCTGGTGGAGCTGTTCTGCCGGGGAAACTTCCCTCCGGGAGGGGGAAACCATCGCCATCGTCATTACCAACGCTCCTCTCATCGGGAGAGGGCAATCTCCATCAACATCTTCATCAGCACCATCTCCTCTCAAAACCCTAGTTCATCTCTTGTATCCAATTCTTGTCTCCAAGTCCGGGATTGGTGCTAGTAGGTTGCTAGTAGTGTTAATTACTCTTTGTAGTTGATGCTAGTTGGTTTATTTGGTGGAAGATCATATGTTCAGATCCTATATGCATATTAATACCCCTCTAATTATGAACATGAATATGCTTTGTGAGTAGTTACGTTTGTTCCTGAGGACATGGGAGAAGTCTTGCTATTAGTAGTCATGTGAATTTGGTATTCGTTCGATATTTTGATGAGATGTATGTTGTCTCTCCTCTAGTGGTGTTATGTGAACGGCAACTACATAACACTTCACCATTATTTGGTCCTAGAGGAAGGCATTGGGAAGTAATAAGTAGATGATGGGTTGCTAGAGTGACAGAAGCTTAAACCCTAGTTTATGCGTTGCTTCGTAAGGGGCTGATTTGGATCCATATGTTTCATGCTATGGTTAGGTTTACCTTAATACTTTTGTTGTAGTTGCGGATGCTTGCAATAGAGGTTAATCATAAGTGGGATGCTTGTCCAAGTAAGGACATCACCCAAGCACCGGTCCACCCACATATCAGATTATCAAAGTACCGAACGCAAATCATATGAACGTGATGAAAACTAGCTTGACGATATTCCCATGTGTCCTCGGGAGTGCTTTCCTCTATATAAGAGTTTGTCCAGGCTTGTCCTTTGCTACTAAAAGGATTGGGACACCTTGCTGCACTTTATTTACTTTTGTTACTTGTTGCTCGTTACAAATTATCCTATCACAAAACTATCTGTTACCACTTATTTCAGTACTTGCAGAGAATACCTTGCTGGAAACCGCTTATCATTTCCTTCTGCTCCTTGTTGGGTTCGACACTCTTACTTATCGAAAGGACTATGATAGATCCCCTATACTTGTGGGTCATCAGTATGTTACCATTTGTCAAACTGGAAAGGTTGACAATTGTTGATCTAACATTGCCATTTGTCAATCCTTGTAACACTGCGATTTGTCAAAATAAGCAGCTCAAAATCACTAGCACTATCTAATTTTTGCAACTAATATTCAGTAATTAAGCATAGATTTCATTCATATATTAAGCAGGCGTTCTTAACTTATACAAACAGTTCAACTCGACAGCTGAACCGACCAAACTTTTCCCCAATTGTAGCCAACCACATACTGAAATAGCTAGTTCAACTATATATACTAGGTAATTTTAAGTACGTTGTACAGTTCCACCACACATCTATAGTCAGATGAACTGAACAAAATAGCCCCTAAATACTACTACTACGGAGGGGCTTTGTACTACTTCTGGCAGCCTCTCCTCTGCCGAGCGCGCTCAGTAAGAGGCAGAAGAGGAGGAGGAGCCTACCGATGAGCTGGAAAAATGCAATACGGTGCCTATCGCTGCTGCATGTTCAACGACGCTCGCCAGCTCAAACGCCCACTGCCGCTCCAGACGATCCCTCTCGAAGCGGCCGGACTGCTCGTAGATCTCCTGATTCCTTGCCTCTACATCGGTGTGTGCTGCGGCCACGACTGTGGTAAGGCTCTTTGCGTGCTCGATGAGGCGCTCCTCCTCCTCCCACATGAACTTGATGTAGCACGCAAGGTCGCTGATGCACGTGTGTGCCTCCACCTCCGCCTTCCGCCTTTGGGCCACGGCGGCGGAGTGGGTGATGATCCCGGCGGTCGACGGTTGGCTGGCGACCACGGCAGCCGATGATGGGGTGGCGGCCACGACCACCACCTCCTGCCTTCGGGCTGCGGTGGCGGAGCGGGTGATGGCCACGGTGTCCGGCAGTGGGGTGGCGGCCACGACGGCCACCTCCCGTCTGCGGGCCATGGCGACGGAGCGGGAGATGGCCCTAGCTTTCGGCGGTGGTGTGGAGGCAACGGCGGCCGGCTACAGCTGTCGACGGGCAGCGGCGGCGGAGCATGTGGTGGGTGTTCCGCGCACACCCAAAAGGGAAGCCATGCGCACTACACTATGCCGGGGACTGTGCCGCCGCCGCGGATGTAGCCTCCTAGCTGGAGCTGTCATCTGATAATGGCGGAGTGGCTGAGCAACGACGAAGGACTGGTGCCATTGGTGACTATGGGAGAAGCAGACGAGATAAGCTACAAGGAGGGAGGGGAAAATGCGACGCATGACTCGCCGGCCGTGAGGGTTTATAAAGCAGGCCGGTAAGCATTGGGATTTTGGGGGATTTCACCAAGTCGGGCGGGAAGCTTGTGCGGGAACCTGCGAGGTTGCGCAGGAACGTGCTCACCGGCGATTCATTAGCGCCACCGTTTGGCCAAAATAACACCCCCACGCGCTGCGCAAGCTTGCGCTGTAAGCCGTCTGCGGCAGCAGGGTGACGAGACGTGCGAGAGGAGGACGAAAGGCCACTTACACAAACAGTTAATAAAAAACGTTTGCGGTTTAATCTTTCCCTAATAATAAAGCACGGATTGACTTCGTGGGTTCACCATCACAATACGCTTCTTCCCGTGAATTTACGCTTTTAGTTTTTTGATGTTAAGTTCGATGTGGTACTAATCGAACGATTTGTTTTTGCCTCCACATCCACGCTCGCTGCATTGGGCTGCTTTGGCACGACCCGTCACTTATTTTTTTTGAAGGGAGACCAGCAATGCTGGGCTTTTTCATTATGATAGGTAGGGAGCAATATGTACATAGACCAAGACGGTCATAAGGATGAAAAAGAAGATAAAATTAAAAGGAGAAGAAAAGAGAGAAAAAAAGAGGACAACACAGGCGAAAATCTCTCAGCCTGGGTCCCCGAAGGGTGACAGCAGGCAGGATGCACCCCCCAGTCTCCACAATTCCAAATCACCTCGAATCTCCCTCATTGTGGTTTCCACCGTTGAGATTTTGTTGTTGAAGATTCTGTTGTTTCGCTCCAGCCATATCCTCCATGACACCAGGATCATCATTGATTTGATGCCTTTCATTTGTGCAGCCGTCGTCTTGTTGATGATAGCAATCCACATCTCCTTTGAGCTTTCAGGGTTTTGCCATCCAGTGGGATCAAGAGATCTGCATCCAGACCAGTCCGCAGCCTTTTGCCAGATCATCTTGGCATGTGGGCATTCCTAGAGGATGTGCAACGAGGTCTCCAAGTTCCGCAGACACAGAGGGCAAAAATAGTTGTTTGGCCAGCCTCGATGTTGTAGACGATCAGCACACCATAGCCTATCTAACATGAGCAACCAAATGAAGAACTTGCAGCGGGGGTGTCACACCCCTACCTTTACCTTGTTCTAGACTAGCTAGTCATGTGTGCATCATATTTAAGTTTCAATAAATTTGAATTGGGGACTGTTGAAACCCTAGCACAGATGATTCCAACTAGGTTCATATAAAAAATCATTTTCAATGATCCCAAAATTCCTTTGGAAAAGTTCATCATTTTTGAATTGGTCTAGAACCTCTGCCAAAAATGGTGCACATTTTCCTAGGTCACTTTGGATTTTTGAATGAATTCATAAAGTATTTGAATTTGGGCATTTAATTGCTATAAATAATTAAAATTCCCAAATAATTCTGAAAGTCGTTGAGGGCTATTGGAAATATTTTCAAAAGTTCCCACAATTATTTTCAGGGTTTCTGAAAATGCCTTAACATTTTATTTAAGTCAAAACAATTACAGAAAAATAGAAAACAGAAACTAAATTAGGAAAGAGAGAGAAGGAACCTCACTTGGGCTTACCTGGCAGCCCAAGTGGCCGACCCAGCCCACCACCGCAGCACTCAGTCGCCTTCCTTCTCGCGCTAGTAGGCAGAGGGCGTGTGCCCGCGGCGCGCCGACATGCGCCAGCCACCTCCTCCCTGCCTGGCTGGCCCTCCTTCCCCAGGATGTCTCTCGCGACGCCACACACCCCCTGCACCGCTCCCCTCTCCACCTGGACCTCTCCCCCTCCTTTGGCTCCCTCTCTCCTCCCCACTGAGCGGAGCTCGTCGCTGCCGCTCGCTGTTGCCGTGGCCACTGCCACTGTCTCGCCTTGCCGACGTGTCCCTGAGCTCCACCACGACCTCGTTATCCTCCCCACCGAGTCGAGCAACGCCGGACGCCCCGAAGTGACGTCCACGCCATCTTCTTCAACCTCGGCTCGCCGAGATCGACCCCGCCGCTCCGTCCGCTCCAGAGCTTCCCCGGGCCGGCTGAGCTGCTCATCCGGACTGTTGTGAGCACCTGCCCCTTCCCCCTTGCTCACCCCCTCCCTTCCCGCTCGCTAGCTGCCATCCCCGCGAACCCGAGCTCTGACCGCCGCCATGGCCGGTGAGCTTCGTGCTTTCGAGCCCCTCCACTCCAACCAGTTGCTCCTGCATGATTCTGCTGCTCTTTACGTGCTGCCTAGCGCCTCCATTCGCTCTCCCTCGAGCTGCAGCACCGTGCCCGCGCATAGCCGTGCTCCGGCCGCCGCTGTTGTCATCGCCGTCGCCGCTGCAGTCCGACCCAGCACCGCCCACGGCCACCAACCGAAGTGCCTCCTCGCGCAGCAGCCGTAGAGACCAACCCCGCCTCCTCTCATTGCCGGAATCGCCGGAACGAGTGCCGTCGCGGCATCTGTGTGTCGCCGGCGGTTAGCCGCCGACGTGGCCACTTAATTAGTGCCTAAACACCGAGCTAATCACTGCCTAGAGCCACTGCCAAATAGGCCCCCATGCCTAAATTAATTAGTTTAACTTCTCTGTTAAATTAGTACTAATCTCAGAGGGCCCCGTCTGTCACCGTTGACTTGGGCACGTTAGCATTGACCGGACCCACACGTCAGCCTCTGTAGTTGACATTGTGTCACTGACCAGTGGACCCCACTAGTCAGGTTTGACCAGGACCCGTCTAGTTGACCTGCTAACATCACCTTGACATAGTGCTGATGCAGTAAAGCTTTTTCTGGAATTAAAATAAATCAGAAAATAATTAGAAATTCCAAAAAATAGTATAGACTTCAAAAATTCATATAAATTCATCCGTAACTCAGAATGAAATAATTTATATATGAAAAATGATCAGTAAAATCAAATCTATCCATCTGTACCATTTTCATGCATGATAGAACAACTTATGGCTGCTGTTTAGGCCAAATCTTATAATGGCATTTAAACCTTCACATATGGAGTTTGAATTTGAACCTAGGGTTCAAACCAACTTCATTTAACCTGTTGCTAGTTGCATTAGCTCAAACCACATCTTATTGCCATGCCATGATCGTGCATCATATTGTGCATTGCATTGATTGTGCTCTTCCTTGTTTGCCGGTAATTGTCCCCTCTTGGTAGACGCTGCTCCGACGATACGATCGATGACACCGATGGAGAACTATATTATATTTAGAAGTGCCAGGCAAGCAAAAACCCCTTGTTCATTCCGATACAATCCCACTCTCTCGCTCCTGCTCTCCTTTACTGCATTAGGACAACAACGGTTCAAATGTTACATGTTGCGGTAGCTGAACCCCTTTCCTTGCATGACCTGTCATTGCCACAGTAAATAGATGAAACCCACTAGCATGAGTAGGAGTTGTTTGAGCCTTGATGTGCCTACTCATTCATGTTTGTTTGTCATGCCTGCTACTGCTTAGAGTTGAGTTAGGTCTAATTCATCGGGGATGAATTGGAATATAGTGAACATGTCCTACTGTTGAGAGCTAAGTGTGTGAACACGATTTGGTAAAGGTGGCGGTGAGAGGCCATGTAGGAGTACATGGTGGGTTGTCTCATTGCAGCCGTCCTTAGGAACTGAGTTCTGTGTTTGTGATCCATGAACAGCTACTACCATGCATTGGAATGCTTAAGTGCCCCTCTCGACTTATTAATCAACCTGATCTCTGTCCAGGAGTTGCAACTAGTTTCTGGTGTTTGTAGGTAGTGTTAGTAGTCTACCAAGTGGCACTCGGTACAGGTGGGCTTGGGACAGACTAGGCACCGTGGCCCGGTGTACCAAGTGGCACCCGGATGGTGGGCTTGGGAACCCTGTACACATCGTTTGGGGCCGTGAGCGACACCCCGGCCGGATCTCCTTGCGGATGGAACCCGAATAGGCGATAAACCTGGGCTAGAGACTTGATGGTTAGTCAGGTCGTGGCCGACTCCCTCGCCAGGCTTCCGCTTGAAGGTTGCCTAGATACACGACGTGTACATGGTGGTAAGTGGCGAGAGCGTGTGTGAAGAAGTACACCCCTGCAGGGTTATCATTATCTATTCGAATAGCCGGATTCCTCGGATATGGAAACTTGGACCCCTTGCATAGTTCATAGATAAGTGAAAGTGGATACTCTAAAATGCGCAAGATAAGAGTGAGTGCTATGGATCGCGTTCTCGTAGGGAGACGGGAGCGGATCCAAAGTCAAGTATTGATATGGTGAATATGTGGACTCGTGTGCGCCACCTCAACAGAGTTCTTGCAGTCGTAGTTCAGGATAGTCACCGGGTCAAAGTTGGCTTGCTGCAGTCAAGCTCCACCACCTCTTTGTTGATACCGATGCATAAGTAGTTAGTTCTGATGTAAGTCTTGCTGGGTACAATTGTACTCATGTTTGCTTATTTTATGTTTTGTAGAGAGACTTCAGTCTCGCTAGTAGTTCTGCGTGGACTTCGATGTTTAGCTTGTTACCTCAGCTATGATCTTGTATCCTTGGGAGGGTCTTGTACATAGTCAGGCTTCTCAGCCTTTTTCATTTGTAGATGTCGGAACTCAGACATGTTAAGCTTCCGCATGTGCTTGTTGCTTGTATGCTCTGTATGTTGGGTCATGAGACCCATGTTTGTAATACTTGGCTCCTCGGAGCCTAATGAATAATACTCTGAGTCGTAGAGTCTTGTTGTGATGCCATGTTGTATTGCACATGTTGAGCATATTGTGTGTATGATTGAAATGCTTGGTATGTGTGGGATCCGACAACCTAATTGTTTATCCTTGGTAGCCTCTCTTATGGGGAAATGTAGTCTTGTGCTTCCATGAGCCATAGTAGTCCGCTACAGCCCGGTTCACCGGAGTCCTACTAGCCCAGCACTACTGCTCCGGAACACTTGACTGGCCGACATGTGATTCACTTTGTTCATGTGTCTGTCCCTTCGGGGAAATGTCACGCGGTGACATCCGGAGTCCTGCCTAGCCTGCTACAGCCCGGGTTCCCGGAGTCCTGTTAGCCCAGCGCTACAGCCCGGATTCACACGTTGCTGACCGACATGCTCGATGTTGATTCATGTATGCCTGTCCCCGTAAGTTAGTGCCACTTTGGGTTCACGACTAGTCATGTCGGCCCGGGTTCTCTGTCATATGGATGCTAGCGACACTATCATATACGTGAGCCAAAAGGCGCAAACGGTCCCGGGCTATGGTAAGGTGACACCCGTGGGAATACCGTGCGTGAGGCCGCAAAGTGATATGAGGTGTTACAGGCTAGATCGGTGTGACTTAGAATCGGGGTCCTGACAACTTTGGTGTCAGAGCCTGACTGCCTGTAGGATTACCAAGCCAAGCTGGTCAAAGTCGTGTCTAGAAATGCTTTAGTTATATAAGGTAATTGATTGTGGAAGGGAACGTAAGGCTCTTTTTACTCCTTATCCTCATGAACTTCTGATCTGAGTCATCTTATCTTTTCTACGGGGTTAAGAACTAGGCTTCTCTTCTATCTCTCAGATTGACGTGTTACTAAACCGTAGTTGCCTAGGATTGTTGAATTCAAGCCTCAGTTCAGTTCCTACTACTTCCATATGTTCATAGCTGGCCTCAGAACCTTGATATTGTGATGTTGAGTGGCTATGCCACCATTTTGCAGGATGTCTCAAATCATTTTGAGAATTTACAACCGTTATGTTGTCCGAGTCATCCCAGGTTTGTAAACAATCTGATGCATTTGCAAATCTTTTCTTTCCGTTCCCGATGTCCTTTTGGTTAGATTAAGCACACTAATCGGTGTGTTGAGGTACTCTATTGCCTCGGTATATATGTTGGGGCTATTATTATGACCCTAGGTGTTTTAGGGAGTCACCTAGTAATCAAGCCATGTTTTGTGTTCCCGGTGTGATGATTCTGGCCACCATTCTCGAAAGCATCCTGTCGTAGAATCGTCACGGCAGATGTCCTTAGTGTGAGGACTTAGTCGCGAGGCCAACGCATCTATGTGGTAGCTTGAGAGGGTTGAGCGGAATCGAGAGACGCAACACAAGACAAGGGTTTAGACAGCTTCGGGCCCCGGGAAACATCATCCGGTAATAACCCTACATGCTGTTTGTGGCTAGATCTCATTATGCTCATGAGAGAGTCACCGCATAAGCTGGCTCCCCCTTGGTGTCTAGCCTTAGAGATTATTTTTGTCCCCCTTTGGGGAGCCCTGCCCCTCCTTATATATGTTGAAGGGGCGGGTTACATGTGGAGTCCTAGTAGGACTAGGACTAGTCTATCCTTTCTCACAAGTTGAATAGATGTTCGGGTCTTGCTTCCTCGTAAAGGAAATATTCGTCATCCCTTTCCTCTTAAGTCGGCCCACCATTAACATAAACCGGCCTTTTGGGCCTTGGGCCTTGTCATTCATCTGACCCATCCGCCGGGTCACAAGTGTGTCATAATGTTCCGGCGGGTTGTTGTAAACCGCCAGGTCAGGGCGGGTCGCCACTGAATCGCCAAGTGTAAACCGGGTCTCAAGTAAACCGCCAAGTCCAGCAGGGTTATACTTCCAGCCAGTTTACGCTATCGGCGTTCTGGGAACGGGGGTCCCCAGACTTGCCTGCCTGCGGCCTGCGGCGTGGCTCAAGGGGGGGCCCAGCACGGCCCATCTTCATCAACACAGACCCAAGACCCTCGCGAGGGGCCAAGCCTCGCGGGGCGGACGACACGGAGCTTCTTCAGGCATGGCCTCATCAGGCTGGCTCGCGAGGAGGCGGAGAGATCAAGGCGGGGTACCTCACGAGGTGCCCGTGATGCAAGCCATGACGACCAAGGGCGCCAGGCGGGTGCCAGCCCGCACAGTATCCTCCTTTCCTCTTTGGTGCAAAGGGGGCAAGCGCAGCCGCGGAGTACCGAGGCATCAGGCAAAGGTTGCCATTTTGGTGCAACGAGACCAGGACCAGGAAGACTGCAAGACGGAGGTCATCGTGGAGCCCAAGACGGCGTCACCACCAGAGCTTTGTGCAGGCGAAGACTACTTTTGTCAGGGTAGCGAGTACTAGCTGCCCCCCTTCAAATTAGCCCGCCATTGTTGGCTCCCTTCCCGCTCGATATTTGGGAAGAGGACCAGGGCCTCTATAAATAGGACCAGCCACCCACAGAAGAGAGGGGTTCGGAGGGGTTCGGAAAGGTTAAGAGGAGAGGTTCGATAGGAGGTTGAATTGGAGAAAGACAATCAGAGAGAGAGAGAAGGGTGGCCGAACTCCTCCCAGCAGTTCATCGCCCCAGCCAAGAACAGACCCTCGCGAGGCTGTTCTTCCTTGTATCATTCATCATCATCAGCCCAAGAGGCAATCCACCACACCACACACTGGAGTAGGGTATTACACCACAACGGTGGCCTGAACCAGTATAAACCCTGTGTCCCTTGTGTTGTTCTTTCCATAGCTTAGATCTTAGCGAGGCGGAGGGGTGCAGGTAGGTAGGAAGCGAAATCTCCGCGCGCACCCTAGTGTTCGAACCTCAAGGGTCTGCCGGAACCCGAAATCTGACATTTGGCGCGCTAGGTAGGGGTGCGCCGAAATTCGTCTTCCACCACCCCGTTCTCCTCCGACCATCGCACCCATGTCTGACGCTCGTCGGGCCCGCGCCGAGCGCCGGGCCGCTCTCGCTTCCCGCGTCGCCCAGACGGCTCCCGTCGGCGGGCGTCCTCACCGCTTCCGTCACCTGCCGTCAACGCCGCCACCGGCCCGGCGGGGGACGAGCAGCAAGCATCGTCTCAGCATCTGTCCGTGTGGCAAGACGGCCGCACCGCAACTCCCTCGCTTCCCCCGGCTGGTTCTTCGTCCCGCGCGCTCCGCGCACCCATGGAGGCTCGAGCTGCGCTCATCACGGCGAACAAGCTCCTGCACTACCGCCCCGTCGACAACGTCTATGAAGAATGGCTCGACCGCGTCGCCGAGCTCTTCTGCGCCGCAGGGGGCTCTCCTGCGTCGTCCGTTCCGCTGCACCGCACCCCTCCCCGCGCGGGCGACGAAGCTCCGGCAGCGCCCCGGCCACCTCCTCCTCAAGAAGGCGCCATGGCTCCAAGGCGCGTGGCCCCTGGGCGGAACCCGCTCCGTCAGGTGCCGGCGCAGCAAGAGCAGAGCTTCCAGGAAGTCCCTTGCCCGCAAGAAGCTGCCCAAGCGCTCCCTGCTCCAGCACATCGCGACCATGCTCCTGCTCCCGCACGTCAAGACCCAGCTGCAGCGCGTGGGGACATGCAAGACCAAGCTCTCCGTCACCCAAGGCCTCCCGTGGCCACAGCAGGCTGCCGTGCCTTCACCGCCGAGCTACGCAGTGTCGCGTGGCTCGGCAACTTCAAGCCAGACCTGCCTCCTCGCTACGACGGCATGACTGACCCTGCGGAGTTCCTCCAGCTCTACGAGCTGGGCATCGAAGCTGCCAACGGAGACGAGAAGGTCATGGCGAACTGGATGTTGGGGAACGCAGTAATTTCAAAAAAAATTCTATGCACACGCAAGATCATGGTGATGCATAGCAACGAGAGGGGAGAGTACGATCTACGTACCCTTGTAGATCGCAACGGAAGCGTTGACACAACGTAGAGGAAGTATTCGTACGTCTTCTTCCCGATCCGACCGATCCAAGCACCGTTACTCCGGCACCTCCGAGTTCTTAGCACACGTACAGCTCGATGACGCTCCCCGGGCTCCGATCCAACAAAGCTTCGGGGATGAGTTCCGTCAGCACAACGGCGTGGTGACGATGATGATGTTCTATCGACGCAGGGCTTCGCCTAAGCACTACAACGATATGACCGAGGTGGAATATGGTGGCAAGGGGCACCGCACACGGCTAAGGAACGATCACGAGGATCAACTTGTGTGTTCTAGGGTGCCCCCTGCCTCCGTATATAAAGGATCCAAGGGGGGGTGGTGCGCCGGCCTAGAGGAGGGCGCAGGAGGAGTCCTACTCCTACCGGGAGTAGGACTCCCCTCCCCGTTCCTTGTCCAACTAGGAGAGGTGGAGGGAGAATAGGAAAGGGGGGGCGCCGCCCCTCCCTCCTTGTCCAATTCGGACTAGGGGGAGAGGGGGCGCGCGACCTGCCCTGGCAGCCCCTTCCTCTTCTCCACATTAGGCCCAAAAGGCCCATTAACCCCCGGGGGGTTCCGGTAACCCCTCCGGTACTCCAGTTTTATCCGAAACTTCTCTGGAACCCTTCCGGTGTCCGAATATAGTCATCCAATATATCAATCTTTATGTCTCGACCATTCCGAGACTCCTCGTCATGTCCGTGATCACATCCGGGACTCCAAACTAACTTCGGTACATCAAAATGCATAAACTCATAATAACTGTCATCATAACTTTAAGCGTGCGGACCCTACGGTTCGAGAACAATGTAGACATGACCGAGACACGTCTCTGGTCAATAACCAATAGCGGGACCTGGATGCCCATATTGGCTCCTACATATTCTACGAAGATCTTTATCGGTCAGACCGCATAACAACATACGTTGTTCCTTTTGTCATTGGTATGTTACTTGCCCGAGATTCGATCGTCGGTATCCAATACCTAGTTCAATCTCGTTACCGGCAAGTCTCTTTACTCGTTCCGTAATACATCATCTCACAACTAACATATTAGTTGTAATGCTTGCAAGGCTTATGTGATGTGCATTACCGAGAGGGCCCAGAGATACCTCTCCGACAATCGGAGTGACAAATCCTAACCTCGAAATACACCAACCCAACATGTACCTTTGGAGACACCTGTAATGCTCCTTTATAATCACCCAGTTACGTTGTGACGTTTGGTAGCACCCAAAGTGTTCCTCCGGCAAACGGGAGTTGCATAATCTCATAGTCATAGGAACATGTATAAGTCATGAAGAAAGCAATAGCAACATACTAAACGATCGGGTGCTAAGCTAATGGAATGGGTCATGTCAATCAGATCATTCAACTAATGATGTGACCTCGTTAATCAAATAACAACTCTTTGTTCATGGTTAGGAAACATAACCATCTTTGATTAACGAGCTAGTCAAGTAGAGGCATACTAGTGACACTCTGTTTGTCTATGTATTCACACATGTATTATGTTTCCGGTTAATACAATTCTAGCATGAATAATAAACATTTATCATGATATAAGGAAATAAATAATAACTTTATTATTGCCTCTAGGGCATATTTCCTTCACTGGTTTCCCATGGCGCTCAAGGACGGGGTCCGCACCTGGCTCCTGAACCTGGCTCCAGGCACGATCTCCTCCTGGGACGAGATGTGCACCCGCTTCATCGCCAACTTCCAAGGTACTCGCGACCGGCCACCCACCGTGAGCGACATGCGCCGCATCAAGCAACAACCCGGGGAGACCCTGCAGAAGTACATCCAGCGCTTCAACAACGCACGCCTCAAGATTCCCAGGGTGACTGAAGAGGCCATCATCTCAGCCTTCTCTGACGGCGTGCGCGATGTCAAGATGAAGGAGGAGCTGGCGATGCATGAAGACCTGTGCACTTCTTTGGAGCTGTTCAACTTGGCAACCAAGTGCGCTAGGGCTGAGGAAGGGCGTCTCTCCCTCCTCGAGCTGCCTGTCGCGGACCCGGAAGAGAAGAAGCCCAAGGCCAAGGATGTGAAGCGCAAGGGGGCTGCCGTGCTCGCGGCAGAACCAGACACCAAGCGGGGCAGAGATCAGCCCGAGCCTTCCAAGGGCAGCTGGTACTGCGTGTACCACGACCTCCACACCCACAACACCAACGAATGTCAAGAGCTCCGAGCCATGCGAGAAGGAAGGATCGGCCGTCGCCCCGACCGCGGTGACCGGGGCTACGGTCGAGGAGGAGGAAGGAACGCAGGACACTGGGAAGACCGTGGCCCGCGCCAAGGGTGGCGCGATCAACCTCATGAGGATCACTGGCAAGACCCGCCTCGTGAGGGAGACTGGAGGGGTCGGCCTCGCGAGGATCGCCCGCAAGGCAACGCAGGCCTCCCTCCACTGCCGCCGCAACTAAGGAGAAACGAGGACCGCCACCAGGACGAGGAGGCTGGGGGCTTCCAGGAGCCGCGCGGGATCGCCTGCATCCTGGGCGGGGCTCAAGCCCCAGCCTCTCAACGCATCTTCAAGCAGTTCGCCCGCGAAGTGAATGCAGTCCTCCCCAAGCTCGAAGCCACGTGCCCTCTCAGGTGGTCGGCGTGCGCCATCACGTTCAGCTCGGCAGATCAGCTCGATTGTGCGGCTACAGCCGGAGTCCTCCCGATGCTCTGTTCCCCAATCATCAGCAACGTGGTGGTCACCAGGACCCTCATCGATGGCGGGGCAGGGCTCAACATCCTGTCCGTGGAAACATTCAACAATCTCCAAGTGCCCTACAGCTAGCTTCAGCCAACCAAGCCTTTCTCCGGAGTCACCGACGGCTCCACAGTCCCGATCGGGCAGGTCCGCCTCCCTGTCACCTTCGGGGCACGCGACAACTACCGCACCGAGCTCATTGACTTCGACGTCGCTCACATTCGCCTGCCGTACAACGCCATCCTCGGGTACCCAGCGCTGGCCAAGTTCATGGCCGTAACTCACCACGGCTACAATGTCCTCAAGATGCCAGGAAGTGGCGGAGCCATCATGGTGCCCTGTGAAGAGAAGGATGCGGTGTGTTCCCTGGAACGAGCCTTTCAGGCCGCGTCACTAGAAGACCCGGATCGCGGAAGCAGGAGGCTTCCCGAGACCGCCCCCAAGAAGAAGAAGACATCGTCTGGCCCGGCTCCTCAGGAGGCAGGCCCCTCTGGGCCCGTGCCTGCCCAG
Source organism: Triticum urartu (assembly GCF_003073215.2). Classification (NCBI taxonomy): domain Eukaryota; kingdom Viridiplantae; phylum Streptophyta; class Magnoliopsida; order Poales; family Poaceae; genus Triticum; species Triticum urartu. Next base: position 208,778,503 of record NC_053028.1, on the reverse strand, counting down.
GGGGAACCTCCTTCCATCGCATAGGAAAGCGCGCCCGGCGCCCTCCTCAGGCAGGGCTCGGGGGCTCTCCCCTGGGGGGCCACCGACCTGGCTAGGGTCACGAGAGAGGCGCTTGGGCACCACATGGAGGCGTGTTTCGAAGCACGTTTCCCTCAAGAAGGAGTAAGGCAAGGAGAGCCAGACCCTCAGGAGTTCGTCGGCAAGGCCATTCAGGAGCTATAGGAGTCAAGAGTCATGAAAGGCGGCCACCGTCTACCAGAAGTGGCTCCCCATCCAGGCGGGGATGGTGGGCTGCGCGTCTGCATCGACATACCTGGGCTCAACCGAGTCGCCTCTCTGGAGCGCCTCTGGCCCTCGCGAGTGGGGCGCTGCGGAGGTCCACCTCACAGCTACGTTCGCATGCCTTACGGCTTGCCGAACGCGGCTGCCACGTACCAGTGCCTCATGAGGGGCATCATGGAGGCACAAGAGGCCAGGCGTTCCGTAGCCCTGGCGGAGATGGAGATGGTCCGCGGGGAGCCGCCAGCACCTCCGGAGCCTCCCGAGGCCCCCGGGCCTGGGGGCTCGTGAGGATTGGCTTCCGCAGCCCACCGAGTCTGCTACACCAACACCCCTTCGTCCTCAACGTCATCAGGTGACACCTTTCAAGTTTCACTTCTAGCTGGGAGCGCCCCCCAGGGCTGCATTATTCCCAGGCCGCGTGGGTCCGTCCCTGCGGCATGTACCCCGTTTATTTCATGTTCTTAGCTTACCTTATTAGGGGCGCCCCTCGGGCTGCATGATCCCCAAGTCGCTCGTGCCAGACCCAGCGGCTTGTATCCCATTTGCATTTATTCCCGGTTCTGCGTTATACCCACCATGTTAGATTATTTGATGCCGGTCCACGGCACCTCTTCTGCTCCATGCCGACCACTTGCACGCTAAAGGGGGGGTACCTGAGCATCGCGACTCAGGGCTCTTACTGGCTCTCCAGCCCTCACCCTCTGGCCTTGTCCACGGCATCACGACCTGGCATACCAGCGATGGCTGAGACCAGCTCGAGGGCCGGGACCGGAGGACGTAGAGTGCCGACATCTAACCGAATTTTCAGGGACACATCACAAGATAAGGCCCAGTGCCAGGCGCAACCCGCCTAGAGGTAGGGCCCCGTGAGTCCCGCGCTGGCTCACGGGTGCCCAGATACACCTCGCCAGGCCCTACCGTGCCAGCCACATGTCAGGGCGGGGCTGTACACGCCTCGGGGGCTCCTCCGAAGGGGGGCCCCCTCCCACGTACCAGTGGAAGCACCATGCTCCGCGTTGGCTGACGACACTGCCGAGGAGCGGCTATGCCCGTACACATACGGAAGCGCTATGCTCCACGCTGGTGATAAACAACTGAGGGTGGCCCCCGGGCCGCATCAACCTCAGGGAGCCCAGAGCTCAGTGTCTAGCCTCATCGCAACGCCTCCCCTCGGGAGTGCCGCGCGAGGGGGCTAGGCACGGGGGCTGCGCCTGGGTCACGCCCAGACGCACGCCGCCCAGTCGGGCCCCCCCGGGGCCTGGTTCATCGCGCGTCTCTCCCCGAGCGGAGCCAAGGTATGAAGGCCGTTTGAGCTTCAAGGGGGACTCCTGAGCATTGCGACTCATGAGCCTAACTAGTCACGTAGCCCCTCACTCCTTGGCCCCGTCCTGGTTTCCGGTCGGGACTAACGCTGGGTGAGGTATGCGCGCGGCCGGGCTCTGCAGACGTAGAACTGTAGATCCACCCACTTCACACCTCCCTACTTGCTGTTCGTGCGCCAAGGGGGACTCCTGAGCATCGCAACTCAGGAGCCTAACTTGTCACGTAGCCCCTCACTCCTTGGCCCCGTCCTGGTTTCTGGTCGGGACTAACACTGGGTGAGGTACGCGCGGGGCCGGGCTCTGCCGGCGTAGAACATAAGCAAGTAGGAAGGAAAAGTGCAAATTTCGAGGAATTCAAAAGAAAATATTACAGTCCACACTGTTATCTCATTGCCAAACGCAAGTTTAAACGCCTCCCCGAGGCATGATACATGTGCAGGAATTAAAGGCAGGACAGGAGCCACAACGGAGTCACTTGTCGGCGGAGGAGCAGCGCAGAATGGGTTCGCCTTACGGAGCAGTGGGGTCAGCAGCGCCTTGCTTCGGCTTGGTGCTGAAGGCCCGGAACTTCCCCAGCAGAGCCTCCGCGCTTCCCTTCATGGCCTCGGCAGCGGCAGCAGCACGCTCGTCGCTTACTGGCTCTAGCAGGCTGTCGAGGTCGACGCCGGGATCGCGAAGGTAGATGTGGGTGAGGACCCGCGTCAGTGCTGCAGAAGATAGGACACGCGCGTCGGCCTCAGCCGTGGGGCCAAGGCCAAGGGCGACATCTTTGAGAGCATGAACCAGGAAGGGAAGCAGCTTGGCGGGGCCGTCCTTGGCACCAGCCAGCGGGCTCTCTAGGCTGCTGTCATAAAGCGTCCTCAGCGAGGAGCGAGCCTTCGCCTCCATCTCCGTGAAGGCCACGCGGTCCTCAGCAAGAACCAGGGCCTTGTCGTCCAGCTCGGCCTTCCTCGCCCCCAACTCCTGCTCCAGCGCGCCTAGGCGGTTGCGGCGCTTCCTGAGCTTGGCCTCCCTCTCCTTGACGGCCGCCTCGTGAGCCTTCACGCCTTCTTCCTGCTTTTGGCGAAGGCGGGCCTCTTTCGCGAGCTGGTCCCGCAGGCCTTGCAGCTCGTCCTCCAGCGCCTTGCAGTGACCACGGGCGTCGACCGCCTCCCCCAGGGCTGCGTCACGAGCAGCCTTCGCCTCAAGAACGACCTGTTTCTCCTCATCGCAAGCCGTCGAGGCCTGGACCAGCGCCGCCCGAATCGAAGCGTCGGAGCGAACCCATCCTGAAGCCAGCTCCAAGCGCCCGGCCACCAAGCGAGGGTCGGCGCCAAGAAGATCCTGCCGCAGTGGGTCCAGCTCAGCAGTAGCATGGTCCAGAACGGCAGAAGGAGTCAGAGAGACAGTAGCCGGTGGAGTAGGAGGAGAAGGCGGCAGCGCGGCCACAGCATCCTGAGGCAGAGTCTGCTGCGCCCCAACGGCTGAAGTGGCGGCAGCAGGCAAGGACACCTCGAGTGTCACATGGGCCGTGGGGGCTGAGCTCGCCCCAGCCGGCTCAGCCTGGCCTCGCGAGGACGACTGGGCAGGAGAAGCCCGTGCGTCGCGGTCACCCTCCTTCGCGGGCAGAGGCGCTGCCATGGGTGGAACCTCAGGAGCTCCCTTCGGCTTCTTTGCTGCGGGCGCCAGCCTATCCAAGAGATGCGGACGTCAAGCCTCAGAAGTAGGACAAGAAATAAAGACAAGGATCAAACGCTTACGGGTCGTCGCCAGTGAGCTCGAGCGGCCTCCGGCCAAATTTGAAGCCTGAAAGCCGGCTGGAAGGGTCAACCTCGGGAAGCTTGGAAGCGGAAGGTGCGTCTGTGGTCCGCCTCGGGGCCGGGGTAGACCCGCGGGAGATCAGCCCGGTCCTGTCCTTCTTTGGGATTGGGGGCAAGCTCCCGCCGTCCCGCTCGCTGTCATCCTCGTCGTCATCCTCATCGTCATCCTCGTCGTCATTGCTCGGAGAGAGGCGGAGAATGCGGGACCTGCGCCGGGAGAGGAGAGCCCTCGACTCTCCGTCAGTCGCCTTGGAGTCAGGCCCTCTTTCCCGCTCCCCTCCTTCCTCCTCTTCGCTGGAATCGTCGGAGGGCACGTCCACCGGTTCCTCAGGAGTTTCCATGGGCACGGGCCCATCCCCGTTGAAGACGGGCATGGACTCCACTACCTGCTCCCAGTCGTCGCGGAGGAACAAGGGCGTAGGAGCGCCCTCCAACCTCGCCACATCGCCCCCGACTAGAGATTAGAGGACCGCAGCCAGATCTCCATCGGCCCAGGCCGTGGGGCTCGGATGGGGCCTCCACATCGGAAGTGAGTACCGCCGAAGCGGAGCCAGCTGGTGCTCCAGGAATTCCCTCAGCAGCGATGCGCCAGTCAGCTTCGCCTCCGCCATGTTGGCCGGCCTCAGATCCGCGTCCATCTTCTCCAGCACCAGCTTCGCGCGGGGGTCTGCGAGCTCAGCTCGACCCCAATCGCTGGAGCTCATGGGCTGCTCCGTGGGCAAGATCAGCCGAGGGTGGATGCGCCCAGCATCCACCAAGACCCACTTTCTCCTGAAGCCCTCAATCCTTTTCCCGGGGTTCGAGATGGCAATGGCGCCACCGTACGCGATGAAGCTCGCGCATGCGGAAGCAGGACCGCGAGAGGTTCGGAGGTAGAAGTAGTGGCGCAGCAAGGCTACTGAGGGCTGCACCCCTACGTGAGCCTCGCAGTAATAGGCGAAGATTGCCAGGAGAAGGATGGAGTTGGGGCGGAGATGCAGAGCCTATAGCTTGTAATGGCGCAGGACAGAGAAGAAGAACTCAGAGAATGGAGGCACCAGGCCGGCGGCAATGGCACTTACGAAGAACGGATAGAAGGTGCTCCCTTGGCCTTCCGGGGTGATGGAGCCGGCCTTGAGCGCCTTCACCCCGTTGATGCCCTGCGCCGCCGCCATCCGGCGCAACCGGGCAAGGCTCGCCTCCGACACGTTTGGCGAGTCCAGGGCAGACGAGTACCAAGCTCCGGCCGGGGACTGACGAGGCGCCATGGCTTCCTAGGTCACGCAGTCGGAGTAGATCTAGAGATTTTGGAGGAAGGAAGGAGAGGCGTAAGAAAGGGGATCTGAGAAGCAACCGGAGAAAGCAAAAAGCGAAACCTGGGCAGATGCCGCTCCCTTATCAACTCACGCGGTTGCTGAGGCGCCCACGTCCAGTCAACCGCCATGTGGCGCCCAAGGCCGCAGGCTGTTAGGGCCCGCGGCGCTTCGCTCTTGCCCTTCCGCCTCCCCGCACGGCCAAGTCCGGGCGCGCCTTGGGCCCGGGGGCTACTGTCGGCGTTCTGGGAACGGGGGTCCCCAGACTTGCCTGCCAGCGGCTTGCAGCGTGGCTCAAGGGGGGGCCCAGCACGGCCCATCTTCATCAACACAGACCCAAGACCCTCGCGAGGGGCCAAGCCTCGCGGGGCGGGCGACACGGAGCTTCCTCAGGCACGGCCTCATCAGGCTGGCTCGCGAGGAGGCGGAGAGATCAAGGCGGGGTACCTCACGAGGTGCCCGTGACGCAAGCCATGACGACCAAGGGCACCAGGCGGGTGCCAGCCCGCGCAGTATCCTCCTTTCCTCTTTGGTGCAAAGGGGGCAAGCGCAGCCGCGGAGTACCGAGGCATCAGGCAAAGGTTGCCATTTCGGTGCAACGAGACCAGGACCAGGAAGACTGCAAGACGGAGGTCATCGTGGAGCCCAAGACGGCATCACCACCAGAGCTTTGTGCAGGCGAAGACTACTTTTGTCAGGGTAGCGAGTACTAGCTGCCCCCCTTCAAATTAGCCCGCCATTATTGGCTCCCTTCCCGCTCGATATTTGGGAAGAGGACCAGGGCCTCTATAAATAGGACCAGCCACCCACAGAAGAGAGGGGTTCGGAAAGGTTAAGAGGAGAGGTTCGATAGGAGGTTGAAGCGGAGAAAGACAATCAGAGAGAGAGAGAAGGGTGGCTGAACTCCTCCCAGCAGTTCATCGCCCCAGCCAAGAACAGACCCTCGCGAGGCTGTTCTTCCTTGTATCATTCATCATCATCAGCCCAAGAGGCAATCCACCACACCACACACTGGAGTAGGGTATTACACCACAACGGTGGCCTGAACCAGTATAAACCCTGTGTCCCTTGTGTTGTTCTTTCCATAGCTTAGATCTTAGCGAGGCGGAGGGGTGCAGGTAGGTAGGAAGCGAAATCTCCGCGCGCACCCCAGTGTTCGAACCTCAAGGGTCTGCCGGAACCCAAAATCCGACATACGCCGTGGGGTATATCCCCGACATTAGCCCCCAGTTTAATTCGGATTTATCCATGTTAAACTGATCCTGTAAAACAAACACAAGAGCAAATTTGACAGATTCTGCTCCGGGTCAAGAATTCTTGTAAACCGGCATCTGATGATCCTTAAGTCCTTGTCATTTCCTCCTTCTAGAAAATCCGGGTTAACAAGCGAGCTTCATACTCAATTTGTTGACATTGGTTTCTCACAGTGAAATATTGTGAAGAATAATCCACTTGAGTCGGCTTCCAGGGCGCCGGCTTAAGAAATATTTGTCTTGAAATACTCATCTGATATTCATCCGGTTTGAAGATGTAAAACTTGTCGGTTTATCATTACAAAATTGCCGGGTTAAAAAACAGACAATGCCGAGTCATAATTATTGTTGACACCGGGTCATGTAATTGATCTTCCTGATTTACTCAAAACTGATAATTTGAAGACGTTCCTCCTTTATATGCATAATCCCTATAGCCCCCAAGTCTTGAGTAGAGGAAAGTGAGGACTTAAGACTTGCTTCAATATAAATATTACCACTTTGAAGAAATCCATGTGTGTTCATCTCAATCATTAGTCAGAACTGAGTATTCCACATATGTAGCCCCCAAGTGCCGGGTTGTCATGCTTGCACCAACCTGGGACTTGAATTTGCCTGATGCTCAAAAAACTTCAACCAGTGTAGCCCCCAAGGGCCGGGTCATTATGCAATAATGAGCAGGGACTTTGTAAATATAATCTTGTAAACTTTGAACAGGAACGTGTATCCCCCAAGGGCCGGCTTAGTAAGATAATATTGAGCTGGAACTTTATATATACTTCTTTTTGAAAAGAACATCATATGATGTAACCCCCATCATGGGGCTTGAATTCACGTCCACAAGGTTAAGAGCCTTGTGCTTTACCAACTGAGCAGTGGACCCTTCAATGTAATGGATAAAAAGCTTTGTACCTTAAATTATTGACAGAGTTAATTGGTAGCCCCCAAGGGCCGGCTCATTACAATGTGATGAGTCGGGTCTTCAATAAGGTGAGCAAAAAATGACTTTGCATTAGCCCCCAAGTGTCATGGTGCATGCTTGCAGCGACATGAGACTTGTGTATTTGATGTAATTTCAACTGAAATAATGTAGCCCCCAAGTGCCGGGTCGTAAGCCTGCAGCAACTCAGGACTATTCCTTCAATTGTAGAATAAATCATATCTATTGATAATATGATAGCCATTGCGCTAAAGCGACTTTGAAAATCTTAATCATAATACTGGTTATTGATAACCATAATAAAAATCCAGCCATGTTGGCTATTTGAATAATATACCCAATGATTTATAAGCGCATAATTCCAATGGCGCAATCCAAATATATACTGGCGACTTATAGTCCAAAGCCAGGTCGGGTCAATAAACACCGGTGATTTGTAATTATGCTTTATTCGACCTGTTTCTGCATACAACAAGTTTAAAGTGTCCTGGTGGTTTACCGCCGGACGGGTCATAATGCCCAACATATAACCCGGGTTTATAACCAAGGCTGCACTTAAGAATAATCAAATATGAAATAGATCATACCTGTGACATTGAATCACATCGTTGGTTTACCAAAAAAATTTAGTAACGGTGATAACCCAAATCTTGAGTATGATAACTCCCGTCATATTTTGCCGGTTTGTAATAAAACCGTGTCAGGTTATAATAAACACCGGATAATCATCCTGGCAACTTATAGTCAATGCCAGACCGGGCTAAGAAAACTCCGGTTTATAATTGACTTTGTACTAACAACTGATAGTTGAAAGCTTGTGCCGGGTTAAGAAACACCAGACTGATGAAATGACTTATAGTCTGGCCGGGTCAATGGACGCCGGTTTACCTTAAAACCTTATCAAAGGAGAAGAAACTTTGACAAAAAGGAAATGAAAAAACTTGTAGTCGAGGCTTTTCAAGGGCTGTCAGGCCCAAACTCGAGGCTTTTCATGGGCTGCCAGGCCGCTGAATTAAACCATTTGACAAAGCCTTTTAAGATGGGCCTCCAACTAACCAATCGTCGTTTTAACTTTCACAAGTTCAGGGTCTGTATAAGAGTAACTTGTCAAACGTTCGGCGGGTCATGCCAGGATTACCTGGATAGGAGTGGCTTACTTGATGAAGGCAGGTTAAGCCGGGGTTTTAGGTGAATACACCAGGCTTCCAAGCTGTGGGTCGATACCCAATTACAAGGGTCCTTTCAAACTCTTTATTACTTTACACAAAGAGCCCCCAAGTAACTTTGTGAGTTGTGCTCAATGGGTGCCTATGTTTGAGTTGTGGTGTGCAACAAACTCTCTTTGGCCCATTGGGTGTGAAGCTCCCAAGCTTTGTTGTGGCGTGATAGCTGGATTAATGGACAGGACTCCGCTTTGCAAGCAGAAGCCCCCATGTGATATATTTCTGAGCTGTGCTCGCCGGGTGCCTATGTTTGAGTTGTGGTGTGCAACAAACTCTCTTTGGCCCCTGATGATAATATTGTCTTGATAGCCGCATCAAGAGGGTAGTAACGCCATGTTCTCTTTGGTGAATACACATATGTGTGAACAGAAAGCCCCCGAGTAATCATATGAAGATGAGCCCATAAGGCAGGACACCCATATTTGAACCGTGCATCATGGCAGCAAGTTCTCTTTGGCAACCTTTAATTTTTCTGAGAACTAGAATCTTGCGAGAGATTAATTCTTTTTGAACCGGAACTTTAAACCGGATTTGAAAGCTTCAAAACTTTGTGAGAGACAGATTATCCTTGAACCGGATTTGAGAGTTTAAAAGCTTTGTAAGAGATAAATTTACCTTGAGCCGGATGTTTAAACCGGATTTGAGAGCTTCAAAGCTTTGCGGGAGAGAGATGTCTCTTAAACTGGATTTTAAACCGGAATCTTTATTTTGAGCCGGAAATTTTCTGACGGCCTTTTAAGTTTTCACCAATATGGCGGTAGCCTCCGGGACCAGGTTATCTTCCCTTCAGTGACCCGGAGTTCTGGATTATTGATACTGGCCAATTTTGCTAAGACATGCCATTGTAGCCCCCAAGTCCTAAGACTACTCGAGGAGTTGGCTTGAGACTCTCCATATTTGACTGTGATATAAACCGGTATGAGTCCTTCAACAGCGCAATGATGTAATAACCCCTTTTTGCAGTAGACAATTTGTCCTACATTGGAAAACTTGCAAACCAAAGTAATTGCTCTTTTAAAGAAAGCAATGTATAATGTAAAAATATAATGGATGGATTTCACCTGATATGTTAGGCCAGAAAATATCCACCGCGGTGTTGATGATCACCATTGCGAAGATGAAATCGGCCGAGTCGGCCGCGAGAGCAGATAGATGAATCGACCGCGGTCTGATTTGTAAGGATGACAAAGATCTGTAAGTAGCGTCCATATATATCCTCCAGTAATCTCAACGGCAATTTTAACCACTTTGTCCAGAGTAGGCCTCCAAGACACCATTCTTTAATTGATTGCTCGTTGACTCCATCTTTCTCAATTTTTGAATAATAATCAGTAGGCGATCGCAAAGAAAGCCCTGAAACCACTTAATGGTTTCTCCAGCATGTCTACGTACAAACTCACAAAGTCTCTGAGCAACAGCTAGCCTTGCTCATAAAAACTGCTGAAGTGACACTGCTGAAGTGACATACTGCTGAAGCGATCTTCCCCTGTAGTAATTTCCTTGTTTTCCAATGGCAGTAGCTTCCCATCAGACCTAGGGAGGCACGCCATAGTGCTTTTTTCTCATACTCTGATTCCTCACGTCTTGTTGCTAGCAGCTCAGTAGATCAGGAAGGGAAAAACTACTTGTATTGATTTTGTAACACATGTCCATGTACTATACTCCTTTTGATCAACTCCACTGTTGGGGCTGGGGCTGGCCTGGTCATCCGTCGCGGAGGAAATCAGGCGCGATGGCGACTTGCCGAGGCCTTAAGCGAAAAAACAAACTGAAGCAGCAGCTGAATCCACAGCACCAGTTGTTTCTCGCGGCTGCAGGTAAGAAAGCGAGGCGGATCAGGACGCTGCAGGCTCGCGGAAACGACGGGTCGACGAGGCTATGGCAGGCAGAGCCCGGCTCAAAAACGACGGCTTGAACGACACGAGGCAGATGCACGTTGCCGGAAACTTGAAGGCGGCGGCAAGCAGAATCATGATAACGGAGCGGCTTGACGCGCGGCGAGGTCGCGGGTGGCTCGACAACTTCCGCGAGGCCACGATGGTGGCTCGGCGCAGGCGGGTCCGCCACGGAGCGGCGGCTGGCTGGTTGAGGCCAGGGAAACTTTGGAACAGAGCCGCAGGGACGAGGCCGTGGGCGACTCGGCGTAGGACAAGGAAGGAGGGGCAAGGCGCCGGCGTTCTGTGGCGCGGCCAGCAAGGGCGACTCTCTGCAGAAGTCCGACAGGACGGCCACCCACAAGTTGGGGCGGTACGAGGCCGAGATGACAACAGGCGACACGAGTCTGGGCTCGAGGCCGCTGCGGCTCAGGGTCGAGGCGCCTCGACATGGGCGTGCAGGAGCCGGAGCCAGCGAGGGGCTTAGCAACTCTGGTGGCGCGGCGGCGGCCTGAACCTTGGTCAGGGCAGAAGTGGAGCAGGGCGGCTGAACGGGGCGTCTCCCACGGCGGCGAGGGAGACCGACCGCAGGCGGATCAGCATGAGGCCCAGGCGGCGGGGCGTTGCAGCAGTAGTGGTCGACTCGGAGGCAGTCGGCGGACTCAGGACGCACCCGTGTCCACAACGGCCAAGGAGAAACGAGTCCGGTCAGCGCGAGATTGGAGACGGCTCGGAGTTGTCGCGCGCGAGACTGAAAATGGCTCGGAGATCAAATCCTCCTCCGAGCTGTCGTTGGTTTGACTTTTCCTCATGCTAATGGATCAATGGATGGGTCACTTTTGCCTTCACGTCTGGAACCAGTAGCTATGGCTGATGGAGTAGCAGCAGTATCACGACCGATCGATTTCTTGGGAGTTGTAGCGAACATGAACACAAAAATCAGCTGACGCCTTCAATCAGCAAAACAGGCTGCAGTGATTTGTACAGCTAGTAATCGGAGTCTCAGACACGCAGCAGAATCTTCAAATTTGATCTCGGCAGGTAGAAACTTTTACAGGGCGGCGTAGCAACAAAGATGGATCTTCGGTTGACCTCGGAGTCAAAGCGCCGTAAATACATTGCTCGTATAGTAAACCTTGTCTCGGATTCGGCGTGTTGAAACGACGGCGGACAGATCGCGTGCAAAGGAGGCAGACAAACCAACCCTAATTCCTTTGAACCTTAAATCTCACAAATCTTCAAATCTGAACTGACAAATTTGACACTGATGCAAATCCGTTCAAACCAGCTTTTCTTCATCCGAAAAATTGTGAGCCCCTCGATCCCTAGGAGAGATCCCTCCAAGAACCCAACACCACCGTGCGCCAGCCCCACGGTGGGCGCCAACTGTCGTAGAATCGTCACGGCAGATGTCCTTAGTGTGAGGACTTAGTCCCGAGGCCAACGCATCTATGTGGTAGATTGAGAGGGGTTGAGCGGAATCGAGAGACGCAACACAAGACAAGGGTTTAGACAGCTTCGGACCCCGAGAAACATCATCCGGTAATAACCCTACATGCTGTTTGTGACTAGATCTCATTATGCTCATGAGAGAGCGCCGCATAAGCTGGCTCCCCCTTTGTGTCTAGCCTTAGAGATTATTTTTTGTCCCCCTTTGGGGAGCCCTGCCCCTCCTTATATATGTTGAAGGGGCGGGTTACATGTGGAGTCCTAGTAGGACTAGGACTAGTCTATCCTTTCTCACAAGTTCAAAACAAGTTCGGGTCTTGCTTCCTCGTAAAGGAAATATTCATCATCCCTTTCCTCTTAAGCCGGCCCACCATTAACATAAACCGGCCTTCTGGGCCTTGGGCCTTGTCATTCATCTGACCCGTCCGCCGGGTCACTAGTGTGTCATAATGTTCCGGCGGGTTGCTTGTAAACCGCCAGGTCAGGGCGGGTCGCCAGTGAATCGCCAAGTGTAAACCGGGTCTCAAGTAAACCGCCAAGTCCAGCCGTATTATACTTCCGGCCGGTTTACGCCGCGGGGTATATCCCCGACACATCCCGTGATGCCATTTAGTAGTAGGTATTCTACTCCCGGGTTCTTGACCCAAGATTCACTCTACTTACCTCGTGTTGATAGTGTTGCTCGTACCTTTAGGATATTAGTAACCTTTGCGATAGTCCTCGAGGTCCGTGGTATTTCCTTCTTCCAAATACCATGAACCATTAAGGCAGAAGTTCTTTGAACCAAAAGCTCACAATCGGAGTACTCTTGAGGAGTTCTCCATCCATAATTGTGATTCTGCCAGTTCTACCTTTCTGCATGGGTATCTGGAAGAAACCTGTTGAACTTGGTTCGGCATATTAATCTACGTATCCACAACTCAGAAAGATATATGTCCCGTTGAGTTGTCCCTCTTCATTTTTATTCCGACCATCATCTATCAATTGATAGTCAAGAGTATGTGTGCATTCGTTCATCGGTGCCTATCATTCTTGTGGTCCGTCAAGCCATTCTATTCCGGAATGACTAGGAGAAACAAACTCCAGTACCTTATCCATTTCTAGGATTGGGTCAAAGCAGATGTAATCCGCAGATCCAAATGCCAATCTAGCTTTTGCTCTGTTCTACCGTGGAGTGTCACCTTCTCTCTTATCAAGAATGTCATGAGAATTGCACCACCTCTTATGAATTCTTGATTTAGTGATACTTCCTGCCATCATTGTTCATTCCTCGGTTCCGTGTTGTTGTAACCGGAATGCCGACAAGTGAATTGTGATGTGTGAAATCAATACCCCGAGCAACTCGTTGCTTTGTAGTAAATGGACAATATTCTCATTCTTAGCGTGTTGGTTACCGAATCATCATCCTAAGATTGATCGTGCTACCTAGTCCATATTTCTGGTGCACACTTCGATCAATGAGTTGGGATTGTGCCAACCCTCGCTTATTTGATCATATTGTCTTGCCCTGAAAAGCAAGATTGTTTTCGAGCTTAATAACATATCGGTGGTTCGTGATTTCCGAATATCTTCTCGGAAGTATCACCAGGTTGTCCCCTGACTGTTATGTTGAGTTCGTGATCAAGTTGGTTTTCCATTAAACCACCCTTTCTCCAAGAATCTGTGTTGGATACCCCTGAGCTAATTGGTTAAGCTAAACAACAACTTGGAGAGTTGGAAGATAAAAGCTTGTCTGACTTAGTTCGTGTCAAGGGATATCTTTTGTGTGTGTGTGTTGAAGAAAGATGATATCTTCATCGATTGGTCCTCGTGATCAGTTGTTGGACTTATTGTCTTGTCAAAACTTTGATTTGAGTATGGGCTATCACCAAATCAAATCAGAACCAATGATGTTCGTAGTGTTGTCTTACTCGTGGTTGATCCTCGAGCATCCACCATTATATCATTTGTTCTGACCAATGCTATTGCTTTGTTCACATAGTTGTGGGATTCCATTTTCATGGAAATCTTTATGATTTGTTGTTGAGCCCATCAGCATCATCTTATCTTCTCCATGGCTCATGTCGAACATCAAGCTAGTGTTGGAAACTTGTGCAAGCATTTCTTCGTATTTCATTCATGAAGCATATGTTTGGATGAAACAAGTGACTACCTTTGATTCACGTGCATTTGGTGAAAGTTGCCGCTGTGAATTCGAGAAAGTTAGTTTTGCTTCCTTTGGAATCATCCCAAGTCAGTCATGCACATGTGCGAAGTATTCTATGGCTTGGAGACTTGCAACCTTCATTCTATATGTATCCCTAGCACATGAAGCCACTGATTGATTTGTTCAAGGATAAGAAGTTTAAATGTTATTCTCGAAGGGCTCAGACGGACATGCACAAGACTTCGTTATTTCAATGATGGTTCCCCATCTGAACCCGGTAGTGTTTTATTGTAAGACTACTATGTGATCATGCTTGTCTTGCAGAGCGTGTTCATAGGTTTGTAGCAGAACCAGCTCATGTTTTGGAGCTTGCTATCGTAGTTTACTTCCCGAGAATCTTGCAACGCCATCTCATCGACTTGTGTTGCAAACTTTCTTTTCAGACATGCTGTGTCTGAAGTATCCTATCACCAATCGGATCTGAATCTCAGGCAGATATGATGGTTGGAACATTCCCAACAGTTGCATTTTGTTCCCGCTTGCACCGCCATTGTGCCAATTCCCCATGGGCTGCCCTTCTCGGTAGTTGCTGTCCAATATCATCTTCAAAAGCGGACTTACCATGAGTCCCATCCATTTCCGATGATAAGCAAAAATCATCCATTGCGTTGTCTTCAACAAGGTAGTCCACATCATCCATTCTAGTCCGGGTATGCCATTCCTCTGAACTTCACCAAATGATTGTTGGTGAATTGCCTTAGGCTGGTATAGAGAGTTTCAATGATCTCCGTATCAAAAGTAATTCTTTTTGCCACTTAAGGGAATATTTCCGCGAGTCACCTTCCTTAAGATGCCTCGTTATGGTATCATGGCAATTATCTCCTCGCTACATCGAAACCATGCACCATCCTACTTAAGCATGGAATTGTTATTACCAAATTGAACCTTTATCATCCGCTTCTTTCCATCACCCCTGATGTGTGTTTCATGTCTCAGCTCAAGAGATGTTTTATATCTCACTCAACGAGTTGATCTTGAGTGCTCAATCTTCGAGGAGATCGATTCCTATAGAATTTATTTCTGCTATCATCATGTTGGATGAAGATCCCGAAAGCAACGACGTCAAGATCAAGATGACGTAATGAATCAACATCCTCGGGAAGGGCAGTTGGTTCGAGAAGATTGTGATAGTTTTGTGACCCCCTTCCTTCTTACCTCACGTCTTGAATCTCAGGACGAGATTCCTATTTAGTAGGGGTGAGTTGTCACACCCCTACCTTTACCTTGTTCTAGACTAGCTAGTCATGTATGCATCATGTTTAAGTTTCAATAAATTTGCATTGGGGACTGTTGAAACCCTAGCACAAATGATTCCAACTAGGTTCATATAAAAAAAATCATTTTCAATGATCCCAAAATTCCTTTGGAAAAGTTCATCATTTTTGAATTGGTCTAGAACCTCTGCCAAAAATTGTGCACATTTTCCTAGGTCACTTTGGATTTTTGAATGAATTCATAAAGTATTTGAATTTGGGCATTTAATTGCTATAAATAATTAAAATGCCCAAATAATTCTGAAAGTGATTGAGGGCTATTGGAAATATTTTCAAAAGTGCCCACAATTATTTTCAGGGTTTCTGAAAATGCCTTAGCATTTTATTTATGTCAAAACAATTACAGAAAAATAGAAAACAGAAACTAAATTAGGATAGAGAGAGAAGGAACCTCACCTGGGCTTACCTGGCGGCCCAAGTGGCCGGCCCAGCCCACCACCGCAGCACTCTGTCGCCTTCCTCCTCGCGCCAGTAGGCAGAGGGCGTGTGCCCGCGGCGCGCCGGCACGCGCCAGCCACCTCCTCCCTGCCTGGCTGCCCCCTCCTTCCCCTGGATGTCTCTCGTGACGCCACGCACCCCCTGCACCGCTCCCCTCTCCCCCTGGACCTCTCCCCCTCCTCTGGCTCCCTCTCTCCGCCCCACCGAGCGGAGCTCGTCGCCGCCGCTCGCTGTTGCCATGGCCACTGCCACTGTCTTTGCCTCGCCGACGTGTCCCTGAGCTCCGCCACGACCTCGTTATCCTCCCCGCCGAGTCGAGCAACGCCGGACGCCCCGAAGCGACGTCCATGCCATCTTCTTCAACCTCGGCTCGCCGAGATCGACCCCGCCGCTCTGTCCGCTCCAGAGCTTCCCCGGGCCGGCTAAGCTACTCATCTGGACCGTTGTGAGCACCTTCCCCTTCCCCCTTGATCACCCCCTCCCTTCCCGCTCGCTAGCTGCCGTCCACGCGAACCCGAGCTCCGGCCGCCGCCATGGCCGGTGAGCTCCATGCTTCCGAGCCCCTCCACTCCAACCAGTTGCTCCTGCGTGATTCTGCTGCTCTTTACGTGCTGCCTAGCGCCTCCATTCGCTCTCCCTCGAGCTGCAGCACCGTGCCCGTGCATAGCCGTGCTCCGGCCGCCGCTGTTGTCATCGCCGTCGCCGCTGCAGTCCGACCCAGCACCGCCCACGGCCACCAACCGAAGCGCCTCCTCGCGCAGCAGCCGTAGAGACCAACCCCGCCTCCTCTCATTGCCGGAATCACCGGAACGAGTGCCGTCGCCGCATCTGTGTGTCGCCGGTGGTTAGCCGCCGACGTGGCCACTTAATTAGTGCCTAAACACCCAGCTAATCACTCCCTAGAGCCACTGCCAAATAGGCCCCCATGCCTAAATTAATTAGTTTAACTTCTCTCTTAAATTAGTACTAATCTCAGAGGGGCCCGTCTGTCACCGTTGACTTGGGCACGTCAGCATTGACCGGACCCACACGTCAGCCTCTGTAGTTGACATTGTGTCACTAACCAGTGGACCCCACTGGTCAGGTTTGACCAGGACCCATCTAGTTGACCTGCTGACATCACCTTGACGTAGTGCTAACGTACTAAAGCTTTTTCTGGAATTAAAATAAATCAGAAAATAATTAGAAATTCCAGAAAATAGTATAGACTTCAAAAATTCATATAAATTCATCCGTAACTCAGAATGAAATAATTTATATATGAAAAATGATCAGAAAAATCCAATCTATCCATCTGTACCATTTTCATGCATGATAGAACAACTTATGGCTGCTGTTTAGGCCAAATCTTATAATGGCATTTAAACCTTCACATATGGAGTTTGAATTTGAACCTAGGGTTCAAACCAACTTCATTTAACCTGTTGCTAGTTGCATTAGCTCAAAACACATCTTATTGCCATGCCATGATCGTGCATCATATTGTGCATTGCATTGATTGTGCTCTTCCTTGTTTGCCGGTAATTGTCCCCTCTTGGTAGACGCTGCTCCGACGATATGATCGATGACACCGATGGAGAACTATATTATATTTAGAAGTGCCAGGCAAGCAAAACCCCCTTGTTCATTCCGATACAATCCCACTCTCTCGCTCCTGCTCTCTTTTACTGCATTAGGACAACAACGGTTCAAATGTTACATGTTGCGGTAGCTGAACCCCTTTCCTCTGCATGACCTGTCATTGCCACAGTAAATAGATGAAACCCACTAGCATGAGTAGGAGTTGTTTGAGCCTTGATGTGCCTACTCATTCATGTTTGTTTGTCATGCCTGCTACTGCTTAGAGTTGAGTTAGGTCTAATTCATCGGGGATGAATTGGAATATAGTGAACATGTCCTACTGTTGAGAGCTAAGTGTGTGAACACGATTTGGTAAAGGTGGCGGTGAGAGGCCATGTAGGAGTACATGGTGGGTTGTCTCATTGCAGCCGTCCTTAGGAACTGAGTTCTGTGTTTGTGATCCATGAACAGCTACTACCATGCATTGGAATGCTTAAGTGCCCCTCTCGACTTATTAATCAACCTGATCTCTGTCCAGGAGTTGCAACTAGTTTCTGGTGTTTGTAGGTAGTGTTAGTAGTCTACCAAGTGGCACCCGGTATAGGTGGGCTTGGGACAGACTAGGCACCGTGGCCCAGTGTACCAAGTGGCACCCGGATGGTGGGCTTGGGAACCCTGTACACATCGTTTGGGGCCGTGAGCGACACCCCGGCCGGATCTCCTTGCGGATGGAACCCGAATAGGCGATAAACCTGGACTAGAGACTTTTTGGTGAGTCAGGTCGTGGCCGACTCCCTCGCCAGGCTTCCGCTTGAAGGTTGCCGAGATACACGACGTGTACATGGTGGTAAGTGGCGAGAGCGTGTGTGAAGAAGTACACCCCTGCAGGGTTATCATTATCTATTCGAATAGCCGGATTCCTCGGATATGGAAACTTGGACCCCCTGCATAGTTCATAGATAAGTGAAAGTGGATACTCTAAAATGCGCAAGATAAGCGTGAGTGCTATGGATCGCGTTCTCGTAGGGAGATGGGAGCGGATCCATAGTTGAGTATTGATATGGTGAATATGTGGACTCGTGTGCGCCACCTCAACAGAGTTCTTGCAGTCGTAGTTCAGGATAGTCACCGGGTCAAAGCTGGCTTGCTGCAGTCAAGCTCCACCACCTCTTTGTTGATACCGATGCATAAGTAGTTAGTTCTGATGTAAGTCTTGCTGGGTACAATTGTACTCATGTTTGCTTATTTTATGTTTTGCAGAGAGACTTCAGTCTCGCTAGTAGTTCCACGTGGACTTCGACGTTTAGGTTGTTACCTCAACTATGATCTTGTGTCCTTGGGAGGGTCTTGTAGATAGTCAGGCTTCTCAGCCTTTTTCATTTGTAGATGTCTGTACTCAGACATGTTAAGCTTCTGCATGTGCTTGTTGCTTGTCTGCTCTGTATGTTGGGTCATGAGACCCATGTTTGTAATACTTGGCTCCTCGGAGCCTAATGAATAATACTCTGAGTCGTAGAGTCTTGTTGTGATGCCATGTTGTATTGCACATGTTGAGCATATTGTGTGTATGATTGAAATGCTTAGTATGTGTGGGATCCGACAACCTAATTGTTTATCCTTGGTAGCCTCTCTTATTGAGAAATGTAGTCTTGTGCTTCCATGAGTCATAGTAGTCCGCTACAGCCCGGTTCACCAGAGTCCTGCTAGCCCAGCACTACTGCTCCGGAACACTTGACTGGCCGGCATGTGATTCACTTTGTTCCTGTGTCTGTCCCTTTGGGGAAATGTCACGCGGTGACATCCGGAGTCCTGCCTAGCCTGCTACAGCCCGGGTTCCCGGAGTCCTGTTACCCTAGCGCTACAGCCCGGATTCACACGTTGCTGACCGACATGCTCGATGTTGATTCATGTATGCCTGTCCCCGTAAGTTATTGCCACTTCGGGTTCACGACTAGTCATGTTGGCCCGGGTTCTCTTTCATATGGATGCTAGCGACACTATCATATACAAGAGACAAAAGGCGCAAACGGTCCCGGGCCATGGTAAGGCGACACCCGTGGGAATACCATGCGTGAGGCCGCAAAGTGATATGAGATGTTACAGGCTAGATCGGTGTGACTTAGAATCGGGGTCCTGTGATCTATTCGAATAGCCGTGTTTGCGGTAAAGGACTTCTAGGTTGCCTATAACAGTTCATAGACAAGTGAAAGTGGATACTCTAAAACTCGCAAGATAAGTGTGAGTGCTATGGATGGCCTTCTCGTAGGGAGACGGGAGCGGATCCATAGTGGTGTATTGAATGGTGAATATGTGGACTCGTGTGCGCCACCTCAAAAGAGTTGCTTGCAGTCATAGTTCAGGTTAGCCACTGAGTCAAAGATGGCTTGCTGCAGTTAAACTCCACCACCCCCTTTATTGATACCGATGCATATGTAGATAGTTCTGATGTAAGTCTTGCTGGGTACATTTGTACTCACGTTTGCGTATTTTATGTTTTGTAGAGAGACGTTAGTCTCGCTAGTAGTTCCATGTGGACTTCGACGTTTAGCTTGATACCTCAGCTACGATCTTGTGCCCTCGGCAGGATCTGGTAGATAGTCAGGCTTCTTAGCCTTTTTCATTTGTAGATGTCTGTACTCAGACATGTTAAGCTTCCGCATGTGCTTTGATTTGTATGCTATGATTGTTGGGTCATGAGACCCATGTTTGTAATATCTCGCTCCTCGGAGCCTAATGAATAAATACTTGAGTTGTAGAGTTATGTTGTGATGCCATGTTGTATTTACACATATCGAGCATATTGTGTGTATGATTGAAATGCTTGGTATGTGTGGGATCTGACAATCTAGTTGTTTATCCTTGGCAGCCTCTCTTATGGGAACATGTAGTCTAGTGCTTTCATGAGCCATAGTAGTCCGCTAAAGCCCGGTTCACCGGAGTCCTGTTTCCAGCACTAGGAATTCATAGAAAATCAACCGTAGCTCAGAATGAAATAAATTATATATGAAAAATGATCAGAAAAATCCAAAGAATCTGTTTGTGGCATTTGCATGCATGTTAGAGCAACTTATATCCTCTCTTTAGGACAATTCAATTAAATGGCATTTAAGAAAGCACATATGGGGTTTGAATTTGAACCTAGGGTTTAAACCAACTTCATTTAATATGATTGCTAGTTGCATTAGTTCAATCAATAGCATATTGCCATGTCATGAGCATGCATCATATTGTTGCATTGCATTGATTGTGTTTCCTTCTTATTTGCCAGAAGTTGTCCCCTCTCGATAGACGTGGTTTCGATGATGAGTTCGATGACACCGATGAAGAGCTATACTATCTTCAGAAGTGCCAGGCAAGCAAAACCCCCTTGTTCATTCTGATACAATCCCACTCTCTCGCTCCTACTCTCTTTTACTGCATTAGGACAACAACGATTCAACTGTTACTTGCTGCGGTAGTTGAACCCCTTATCCTCTGCATGACCTGTCATTGCCACAGTAAATAGATGAAACCCACTAGCATGAGTAGGAGTTTTTTGAGCCCTGATATGCCTACTCATTCATGCTTGTTTGTCATGCCTACTACTGCTTAGAGTTGAGTTAAGTCTGATTCATCGGGGGTGAATTGGAACAGTGATGAACATGTCCTACTGTGTGTGAACTAAGTGTGTGAACACGATTTGGTAAAGGTAGCGGTGAGAGGCCATGTAGGAGTACATGGTGGGTTGTCTCAGTGAAACTGCCCTCAGGAACTGAGTTCTGTGTTTGTGATCCATGAAACAGCTACTACCACACATTGGGCCCTGAAATATGACCCCGCTCGACTTATTGACCCCTCTCGTCCTCTGTCCAGGAGTTGCACCTAGTTTCTGGTGTTTGTAGGTTTTGTGTTGGCGGCCGTGCATAGCGCTGACCCTAGGGGTGGGCTATGATGTGGTAGATACACTGTGGTCGGGTATGCCGAGCGCCCGTTTGGCGTCTCGGGACCCTGTACACATCGTTTGGGGCCGTTGAGGACACCCCGGCCGGATTTCCTTGCGGATGGAACCCGAATAGGCGATAAACCTGGACTAGAGACTTGTGCGGTTAGTCAGGTCGTGGTCTACACCCACGTCGGCTTTCGCTTGAAGTCTGCCGAGGACATGTCATGTGCAGACGCTAAGTGGTGGAAACATGTGTGAAGAAGTACACCCCTGCAGGGTTATAAATGATCTATTCGAATAGCCGTGTCCGTGGTAAAGGACTTCTGGGTTGCCTATAATAGTTCATAGACAAGTGAAAGTGGATACTCTAAAACTCGCAAGATAAGTGTGAGTGCTATGGATGGCCTTCTCGTAGGGAGACGGGAGCGGATCCATAGTGGTGTATTGAATGGTGAATATGTTGACTCGTGTGCGCCACCTCAAAAGATTTGCTTGCAGTCGTAGTTCAGGTTAGCCACTGAGTCAAAGCTGGCTTGCTGCAGTTAAACTCCACCACCCCCTTTATTGATACCGATGCATATGTAGATAGTTCTGATGTAAGTCTTGCTGGGTACATGTGTACTCATGTTTGCCTATTTTATGTTTTGCATAGAGACGTCAGTCTCGCTAGTAGTTCCGTGTGGACTTCGACGTTTATATTGATACCTCAGCTACGATCTTGTGCCCTCGCAGGATCTGGTAGATAGTCAGGCTTCTTAGCCTTTTTCATTTGTAGATGTCTGTACTCAGACATGTTAAGCTTCCGCATGTGCTTTGATTTGTATGCTATGATTGTTGGGTCATGAGACCCATGTTTGTAATATCTCGCTCCTCAAAGCCTAATGAATAAATACCTGAGTTGTAGAGTTATGTTGTGATGCCATGTTGTATTTACACATATCGAGCATATTGTGTGTATGATTGAAATGCTTGGTATGTGTGGGATCCGACAATCTAGTTGTTTATCCTTGGCAGCCTCTCTTATGGGAAAATGTAGTCTAGTGCTTCCATGACCCATAGTAGTCCGCTACAGCCCAGTTCACCGGAGTCCTGTTACCAGCACACGAGAACCACCATGGCCACAGCTACCCCCTCGCCCCTCTGTTGTGCCCACGAGCTCCGTGTCGTCTTCCTCGTCCTCCCCACCGAGCTGCGCGATGCCGGACGCCCTCGAACGCCCTCACCGCCATCTTCTTCAACCTCGGTCGCCGGAGATCCCCCTCGCCACTCCGCTCGCTCCGGTGCTTCCCCGAGCACGCCGAGGCCACTCGTGCAGTCAAACTCCACCACCTCTTTGTTGATACCGATGCATAAGTAGTTAGTTCTGATGTAAGTCTTGTTGGGTACAATTGTACTCACGTTAAGTATTTAAATTTGATCATTTAATTGCTATAAATAATGAAAATGCCCAAATAATTCTGAAAGTGGTTGAGGGCTATTGGAAATATTTTCATAAGTGCCCACAATTATTTTCAGGGTTTCTGAAAATGCCTTAGTATTTTATTTAACTCAAAACAATTACAGAAAAATAGAAAACAGAAACTAAATTAGGAAAGAGAGAGAAGGAACCTCACCTGGGCTTACCTGGAGGCCCAAGTGGCCGGCCCAGCCCACCACCGCAGCACTCTGTCACCTTCCTCGTGCCAATAGGCAGAGGCGTTTTCCCACGGCGCGCCGGCACGCGCCAGCCACCTCCTTCCTGCCTGGCTGCCCCCTCCTTCCCCTAGATGTCTCTTGCGACGCCACGCACCCCCCGCCCCGCCCCCCCCCCCCCCCCGACCTCTCCCCCTCCTCTGGCTCCCTCTCTCCTCCCCACCGAGCAGAGCCCGTCGCCGCCGCTCGCTGTTGCCGTGGCCACTGCCACTGTCTCGCCTCGCCGACGTGTCCCTGAGCTCCCCCACGACCTCGTTATCCTCCCCGCCGAGTCGAGCAACGCCGGACGCCTCGAAGCGACGTCCACGCCATCTTCTTCAACCTCGGCTCACCGAGATCGACCCCGCCGCTCCGTCCGCTCCAGAGCTTCCCCGGGCCGGCTGAGCTGCTCATCTGGACCGTTGTGAGCACCTGCCCCTTCCCCCTTGCTCACCCCCTTCCTTCCCGCTCGCTAGCTGCCGTCCACGTGAACCCGAGCTCCGGCCGCCGCCATGGCCGGTGAGCACCGTGCTTCCGAGCCCCTCCACTCGAACCAGTTGCTCCTGCATGATTCTTCTGTTCTTTACATGCTGCCTAGCACCTCCATTCGCTCTCCCTCGAGCTGCAGCATCGTGCCCGCGCATAGCCGTGCTCCGGCCGTCGCTGTTGTCATCGCCGTCGCCGCTGCAGTCCGACCCAGCACCGCCCACGGCCACCAACCGAAGTGCCTCCTCGCGCAGCAGCCGTAGAGACCAACCCCGCCTCCTCTCGTCGCCAGAATCGCCGGAGCGAGTGCCGCCGCCGCATCTGTGTGTCACCGGCGGTTAGCCGCCGACGTGGCCACTTAATTTGTGCCTAAACACCCAGCTAATCACTCCCTAGAGCCACTGCCAAGTGGGCCCCCATGCCTAAATAAATTAGTTTAACTTCTCTCTTAAATTAGTACTAATCTCAGAGGGCCCCGCCTGTCACCGTTGCTTGGCCACGTTAGCATTGACCAGACCCACATGTTAGCCTCTGTAGTTGACATTGTGTCACTGACCAGTGGACCCCATTAGTCAGGTTTGACCAGGACCCGTCTAGTTGACCTGCTGACATCACCTTGACGTAGTGCTGACGCAGTAAAGCTTTTTCTGGAATTAAAATAAACCAGAAAATAAGTAGGAATTCCAGAAAAAAGTATAGACTTCAAAAATTCATATAAATTCATCCGTAACTCAGAATGAAATAATTTATATATGAAAAATGATCAGAAAAATCCAATCTATCCATCTGAACCATTTTCATGCATGATAGAACAACTTATGGCTGCTATTTAGGACAAATCTTATAATGGCATTTAAACCTTCACATATGGAGTTTGAATTTGAACCTAGGGTTCAAACCAACTTCATTTAACCTGTTGCTAGTTGCATTAGCTCAAACCACATCTTATTGACAGCTTTGAGCATGTCGGTCAGCAGCGTGTGAATCCGGGCTGTAGCACTGGGCTAACAGGACTCCAGGGAACCCGGGCTGTAGCAGGCTAGGCAGGACTCCGGATGTCACCGCGTGACATTTCCCCGAAGGGACAGACACATGAACGAAGTGAAACACATGCCGGCCAGTCAAGTGTCCTAAGCAGTAGTGCTGGGCTAGCAGGACTCCGGTGAAGGATAAACAACTAGATTGTCGGATCCCACATATAGCAATACACGTCACACGTACGCATAACATGCAAGTATGTGCTGTACATAATGGCATCACAACATAACACAACTCATATAGATAAAGGCCCAGAAGAGCCACATAGCATTAGATACAAACAGGGGTCACATGACCCATCATTCAGAGCATACAAGCAACGGAAGCATTACATGTCTGAGTACAGACAACTACAAAAGAAAAAGGCTAAGCCTGACTATCTACAAGTCCCTCCCAAGGGTACAAGATCGTAGCTGAAGTAACAAGCTACTCGTCAAAGTCCAAGCGGTACTACTAGTGAGACAGATGTCTCACCTGCAAAACATAAATAAAGCAAACGTGAGTACAAAGGTACTCAACAAGACTTACATCAGATCCTATCATACATGCATTTGTATCAAGAAGGTAATGTGGGGTTTAGTTGCAGCAAGCCAGCTTTGACTCAGTGGCTATCCTGTTCTACGACAACGAGAAACTTCTTTGAGGTGAGGCAGCGCACCGAGTCCACTAAACACCACATCAAATACACTACTATGGATTCATCCTCGTCTCCTTACGAGAAGGCCGTCCACAGCACTCACACTTGTCTTCAGCATTTTAGAGTATCCACTTTAAGTTGTCTATGTACCACCTAAGCATCCAAGAAGTCCATAACCGAGGACACGACTATTCGAATAGATCATGATAACCCTGCAGGGGTGTACTTCTTCACACACGCTCTCACCACTTATCACCATGTACATGTCATGTATCTCGGCAACCATCAAACGGAAGCCTGGCGAGGGTGTCGGCCACGACCTGACTAACCACACAAGACTCTAGTACAGGTTTATCGCCTATTCGGGTTCCATCCGCAAGGAGATCCGGCCGGGGTGTCGCTCACGGCCCCAAACGATATGTGCAGGGTTCCCAAGCCCACCTCGCCGGATGGATCTACACTTGGTACACCGTGCCACTTGTGCCTAGTCTGTCCCAAGCCCACTTGGCCAGGTGCCACTTGGTAGACTACTAACACTACCTACAAACACCAGAAACTATTTGCGACTCCTAGACAGAGATCAAGTTGGCTAATAAGTTGAGAGGGGCACTTAAGCATTCCAATGGGTGGTAGTAGCTAGTCATTGGACAACATACACGAAACTCAGTGCTTAAGGGCAGTTCCAGTGAGACAACCCACCATGTACTCCTACATGGCCTCTCACCGCTACCTTTACCAAATCGTGTTCACACGCTTAACTCTCAGCACCAGAACATATCGTACCACTCCAATTCATTCTCGATGAATCAGACCTGACACAACTCTAAGCAATAGCAGGCATGGCATGGCAAGAACACAACATGGCTCAATCAACTCCTACACACGCTACTGGGTTTTAACTATTTACTGTGGCAATGACAGGTCATGCAGAGGAATGGGTTCAACTACCGCAGCATAAAGTAGCAGTTGAATCGTTGTTGTCCTAATGCAATAAATGAGAGCAGGAGCGAGAGAGTAGGATTGTATCGGAATGAACAAGGGGGTTTGCTTGCCTAGTAGATCAACAAGGAAGGCACTCCTCCTCAGACAGGTACTCTGGAAGGGTCTCCGGAGCAGGGCGTGTCGAGAAGGAACGGTGTCGATAATCAAACACAAGCATATGCAACAATATGATGCATGATCATGGCATGAGTATGTGATGTGCTTTGAGCTAATGCATTTAGCATTCTAGTTGGAAGAGGTCCATTTGAACCCAAGGTTCAAATGCAACTCTAAATTAAATCTTTATGAATGCCATTTATATGTTTTCGCCTATACAGCAAGTATAAGTTGGTTAGACATGCATGAAACAGGTACAGATGAATAGATTTAATTTTTCTGATAATTTTTCATATATAAATTATTTCAATCTGAGCTACGGTTGAATTTCTATGAATTTTTGAAGTTTTGAATATATTCTAGAATTTCCTGATTTAATTTTAAACCAGAAAATGAATAACTACGTCAGCATTGCGTCATGCCTGCGTCAGCAGGTCAACGGAGCTGACCAGGTCAAACCTGACGTGTGGGGTCCACACGTCAGTGACCGGTTAGTTAACAGGGGGTTATTAAACTAATCTAATTAAAGGATTAGGGCGCCTGGGCCCACTGTCAGCGTCAGGGATTAGTTAAACGGTGATTAGCCTTAAGCTAATCACCTGTCAGGCCGGGCCCGCACGTCAGGCCGGCTAGGGTCGTCGGCAGCAACCTTTGGACGCGGCGGCGTCCACGCTGCAGGGCATGGGGACGTCGGCTGGGAGCACCGGGGCGTATCCCGTGCTCTCCCGCATATAGTGGGGTAGGTAGGAGGAGGAGGGGTGGCCGGAGACGACCGCGGCGAGGTCATCCGTGGTGGCCGGAGCTACGGGAACGGCGGGTTCGGCGCTACGGGCACTAGGGGGGCTGCGGTTGGGTGCAAACGATGCGCCGGAGGGCACTGAGAACGGCGGTGAGCTCGGTTGCGAGCTGTGGCAGCTGTGGCCACGGCGGCGACATGAACGGCGGAGCCGAGCTCTCGGCCAAGGTGGCCGACAGGGCTAGGGGGTGCTCGTGCTACGGGGCTAGGGGAGGGGGTAGGGGAGCTCACAGCGAAGTCGAAGGCGTTGTCGGTGAGCTTGGGGAGGACCAGTCGGCAACAAATTTAGCGGCAGGGATCCGCGGCTCCGACGAAGGGGATGAC